>NC_086230.1:2305000-2605000 GCF_036321145.2 Pelmatolapia mariae | reverse complement strand
CCATCTTTCCCCAAAAAATGTTTATCCACTTTCCCACATCACCATGACTGTATGTCCACCATGACTGTATGTCCTAAATGCATGCCTGCCAAGTTTTTGAAGGTCACTTCTGCCTTCTCTAACTGAAGATACTGTGTCACCTTGGACTGAATCCTTCTCACTATCTAGAAATGAATGTGTCAGAACACTAACTTTAAAAATTTTCTCTCCAGATTCCAGCCATGTATCTCTGCACCAAGTTTGTCACTTCTCCTGCTGTGGTATGTTACCTGATAACGTGATAGTTAAATCATCATGTTCTTCATTAATTCATGTTTTAATTGTTTGCAGAGTTTGGGTTGAAACATAAACCGTTCATGCTTCAATTGGTTTTAATTTCATGCAAAGACTTATCAGTTACTGGGAATGTTTTACCACAGGGATGTGAAAGCAGTGTTAACATAATAATATGATCAAAATAATCTAACCAATTTGCCATAATCATGCAGCTTGTACAGTGGCATTGCCAGCTAAAAACCTTTAACGGCATCTTGATGTACAGTGCAGAACTCACTATGCCAACTGGGTTGGGCGATTTGCTTCATAGTCCAGTTGCGTGTTGATGTTCACGCCAAAATTTAACACTTGTGCTGTTTCGAAAATGCTGTGAAGAGCTTTAAATTAAACACAAATATATTCATTATCACTTAACCCGGTGCTTGGTTCTTCTCTTGGTTGCTCAGATTGTTTACTTGTAATGTGTTTTGGTCTGCTTACAGCTGCGTGGGGGTTCCAGAGTCCTGACCCGGCCAGTCACAGTTTCTCTCTTCAACAGACCTGAAGGCACAGTGGAGCAACAGGTCCATACTCTCACTGAATCACTGCACTGTTCACTTGCAACATGTTAAATCAGTACTGTGATGTGCTTATGGGATGAGTGACATGACTCAAAACTGATTTAATAGTTTTATGCTGAGTGGTGGATTCCAAAAGTAATTTCAAGGATCTTGTTTAGATGCAATCAGTTTATCAGTTAAAGGCTGCAAATGTTTCAAATTGTTAATATAATACTCATAAACTTTCAAAAGAAATGTCATAACAGATTAGAAAGTTGCAATAAGCTTAATTTGCCAATATTGAGAACTTAGTCTAACTTTATTACGTTGCTGCTCTCCTCATAAAGAGGACATTGACAATGGAACCTAGTCGAGTAAAATTTCTATAACACTTTAACATAAAGTGCCTCACAATAAAACGCATGTACAAAAAGTTAACCAAACGGAAGTCTATAATGGTGACTTGAGTAAATTCCTGAAATGACATAAAACTGAAGAGCAAATTATTTTGGTACAGTATTGAAGCCTTTGTAATCTATTTGGGGCTTTTTGTTTTTGAAACTTGGACCACCCTTTTCCACTAATACAGTCTCAACTGTACTCGGCTTTGGTCGCTTTCATCCAGTCCAACTAAGTGTCACTTAATGTGCATGAGGTCGTTATAGCAAATGGCCAAAAGTCCTGTGACAAACACAACAATGGAGGAAGCAGATTTTTGTTTAAGTTTTTGTGAAGGAGTCACTCTGTCTCACTGAGTCCTTGGACTGGCCAATTCGTGGCGTGCAGTCTGTCGGAAAATGATCTAATTGGGTACTAGTGTAATGGTGGCTATGTGGCTCCGTTCTTCTGCCCTACACACTAGGCGTTGGTGTGTGGGGAAAGTTTGTTCTGTGGTGAAACCCTCCTGTCTTGCAACTGATGAGTCGAATCAATTTCTGGAAGTATATCAACCATACAAAGTTACTGTAATGGTAAATTTACCATTGCAGTAGATTTGGACCTGCTGTCTCATGGCTAATGGCATGCGTTTTCTTGTCTTCACCCAGGCCCTGTTGCCAGTCAGCCAATCTGCAGTCCTGACCCGCTCCTTCCAGACCAGCGCCATTTCCCATGATATTGACACTGCTGCCAAGTTCATTGGTGCTGGTGCTGCCACAGTTGGTGTGGCTGGTTCTGGAGCTGGAATCGGAACAGTGTTTGGCAGCCTTATCATTGGCTATGCCAGGTAATGTTTTTATGCATCAGCTTGAAGGGTTGCATAGTTGTTTTGGGGGGGGAATACCAGTAGTATGTCTGTTTTAAAACTTCACTAATTTGAAGACTTGAAAGCTGGTAAAGCTGTCATCAGTTCCTTAATTGCATCGACAGACATTGGAAGAGTCATTTTAAGCATCTGTCTAACGCTCTGTCTTCTACACATCTATAGCAACATGAATGCTTCATTTCTCTCACTAAAATGAGCAGCAACACATACTATTAACCCTCTGGGGTCGCTGGACGCGCCGGCGCATCAAAATCACATGACCAATTTAAGACGACACAGCTACAAGATGCAGCACGTCAGAGTCTCCATTCCAACTAGGGTCGAAAGTGCGGACTTCAAACTACATACCAGATTTTGAATTGTGTCGATGGGCCACATAAAACCAGAGTTATGATAAAAAATACACGCGATGTTTTTTCTGAACAAAACAGTGGTGTTTACAGCGGGAAGAACGGTAAAAACGGCGTTTTCTACAGACAGCGCTAGCATACACTCTCCCTTTGCGAGTGAAAAAAGAATAACAAAAAACACCCCTTTCCTATTGGTGTTAGAGTTTACCATGTCAGCCAATCAAAAAAATGATAATGGCAACATGTGGCACTTGGTTGTTTAGGGAGAAGGGGACGTTTTTGGGACTGACACCCGCGACGGAAAGCGGGCGAGCGACAGAAAGAGAGAGAGAGCGAGTTTTCATATATGAGACATTAGTGACGTTTAGCGTGTTTGGAGGCTATAGTTGGTGTGTTGTGTAGTTATTGTCTTGTATTGTGTGTCAGTTAGAATGCTAAATTTCATATTTGCTCTAAAAAAGCCGTCAAAGGCAGATTCCAGTGTAAACACATGTTCCCACATGGAAAACTGCACTCATGCACCTCCTGCTGTCAGACCTGCAGGGTTTAGGCCTGTGTTGTTCTCCTCTGTCTTATACTGGACACAAACTACATTTTTTGGACTGGCACAAATAATTTGTGTGCCTTCTTATTTGATCCAGCACACCTGATTGTTCTGTAAATAGATTTAAATGGTTATATAAAAAACGCCTGAGGCCTTTGCTGCATTTTTAGGTAAATAGTACCACATAACTTTGTTGTTTGCAAAACTTGTGCATAATTTTTAGAAATGTAAAATTTCTATTTGCATTTCAAGTTATGAAAATGATTCGTTAAACATGTTTGTGGGTTTTACAGTAAAAATATAACTTTTTTCTACTCGGATTTTGAATTTTCTGTCTGAATTTAGATCAACTGTGCTAATATAGTATGCCAAAATGAAAAAATAACTCAAATTTCAGATATTTGAGGTTGTGCTGAAAATAATGATACCAAACAAGGCAAGAAAAACATATTTTAAAGGTGAAATATAGAGGTAAAATCAAAAGTAGTCAAAAACGGCCAATTATACCCTGGACCCCAGAGGGTTAATGGCTGCTTGCTTCAAGCCATTGAATAAAACTAATAATGGACAGAAAATGCTGGCTTGCTAAATTCTCTAAATCAGTCTGGAAATTGAACATTTGAAATCCCATCCAAGAAAATGTGCCTGAGAGCTGCTTCTTGATCGCAGAACAAACTGAAAATCAGGTTGTAGTATAAATAGCTGCATGATGAAAAAAACCATAAACCAGTGGGCTTATGTGGAAAGTGGGTTCTTGAAGCACTTTGTACTAAAATGTTAGTTGGTACATTATCACTCTGCTGGTGACAGAATCAGGGAGTTTTTGTCTTGTAGGTAGGCCATGTGTATTCCACCAGGATTAACTACATTACTGCAGTCGTTAACATTAAATGCAGGAAGAAGCTAAAAGTGGCATACTAACACAATCCCCAACTAGCCTTTGAGATGTGTCAATGTGAAATTAATGGTCCATTTTATTACTAACAGTAAAACCCCTGAAAATTCCATAAATAACCATAAGCTCTTAGACCAAAATCTGTCAGAAAGGTTGCAAAGACTGTAACTGGTACATTTCTTGTTGTAGATGGTGAGACTTTGTGCTAAAATTGGTACTACAGGTCTGTTGTTCGAGGGGGTGTAAAAGTGACCCTGCAAGATGACCTACATGTATTTAGTTGTAATGGAACAGAATCTGAATGTATCCATGTACCTGTCTGCTCTCCTTCACAGGAACCCCTCCCTGAAGCAGCAGCTCTTCTCCTACGCCATCCTAGGCTTTGCTCTATCTGAGGCTATGGGCCTCTTCTGTCTGATGGTGGCATTCCTAATTCTGTTTGCCATGTAAACCTGGAAATGCACCCATACCTCCTTCACTTCAACCCCTTGTTCTCCACTTCCTTGCTTTGTCACTACCTTCCTTCCAAGGGGAAGAGGGCTTTCTCAGAACCAGAACTCTGAACAAGCTCCCGGGCCATTCCACTCAACAGAAAATATTAAAGGAAAATATTTACAACTGAGGTTGAGCCTGAAGTCTAACATTTTTATGTTCCTACAGTTATTTGTTTTTGATATAAGGCTTCATTTGGTGGGGGAGGGACACTGTCCTTCAAAAATAAATGGGTTTAATCTAATATTGCTAAGAGTGTCAGCTCTTTATAGGATGAATGATGCTCTGTCATGCAGGATTTGTTTGCATTTCATGTCTTTCATCAGCAGCACACAACTTTCAAAGAGCTGTCTGCAGTACATGGGTCAAAGTGTTTAATTTCATACCACTTTATTAGGCTCTTGACACATTATAAGCATATAGGGAAGAGAAGGTCAAATATGTTTTAAAATAAAACAACATACAAAATAAATTAAAAATGGAAATCACTGACTTAACAGGACTCCATACAGCCATGATGCAGCCCATTAGAGCAACGCTAGATTGAAAATGACGTGAATGCTTAAACAGTTGTCAAATCATGTCACATCCTCCGTCCTTACTGAGTGGAGGTTCTGGTTTACATCTGCCAATTTCCAGTGCCTTTCCCTTCTCAACATCTCTTCATTATGGTATGAAAGGCACATGGTTTAAGTTGGAACTAACTTTGTACGATCAACTTCTTAATTATAAACCCCTCATGGTAAGATTCCCTCAGCAACCCTTAAATGTATAAAATTTTAATATTTAATGCAAGTTTTCTTAAACTTTGAGCACAGTCAGCTCTATCGTGATTTGAACCACTGTAGCTAATTGCATCAGTGATTCAAAAGGAGTTTGTTGTACAACAGTGTCATTACATTTCATCCATCTCAGTCTTTAAAGTCTGACTACCAAATGTGAGTGGCCCTATCAGATAAAATTATGCCAACCTGGAAAGTTGAGTAAATGGTTACTAAATGAGTAAAATTTAAATAAAATGCATAATCTCAAAATTTTACGTCCTCAATCACCTAATAAAATTAGGTGATTATTTTACTCGTAATCTATGGCAGCTTTATTTCATTAGCTCATGGTGTTTAAAAGAAGTGAGCCAACCCAAAAAATTATGAGTCGTTCAACTATTATATGCATGTATGAATGTACTAGCAATAACCTGCCCTGTGGACAGAAATAACTGAAAAGGCAAGGCAGTCCTTTACCTCAAGGGAATGAACAGCAACACTTGCCATTTCCATCGACTATTTGTGGACTTCTATGTCAATCGTGCTCACACTATATTGTCAAAAATATTCACTCAACCATCCAAATCATTGAACTCGGTGTATAAAGTCAAGCATGCGGGCTGCTACAAACATTTGTCAAAGAATGGGTTTCTCTCACAAGCACAGTTGATTCCAGCATGGTACCGTGATAGGACACCTCCGGTGCCACAATTAGGTGTGATATTTCTTTGTTACTAATTATCCTGGAGTTAGCCGTTGGTTGTATTGTAACAAAGTGGAAGCCATTGAGAACAACAGGAACTCTGCCACGAAGTGGTAGGCCACACAAAAACAGCAGAGTCAGTGGAAGCTTAGGCATCTAGTGTGCAGAGGTCACCAACTTTCTGTAGAATCAATAGCTGCAGACCTCCAAACTTAATTTGGCTTTCAGATGGATCAAGAACAGTGCATGGGGAGCTTCATGAAATGGCAGCTGCACCCAAGCCTTACATCACCAAGAGCAAAGCATTGGATACACAACCACTGAAACTTTGTTGTTGTTTGCACAACAAATGGAATTGGATCAGATTGAGTCTCCTGCAATAATAACTCCTTCCATCAAAACAACAGAGCAGTTACACAGCTATTGCATATTTGCCTAAAACTAGTCTCAGAGCAGCAACGTTATAGTTCGATTGAGCACTTAGTGCCATTACTGCCCTAGGGGAGAAAGTTGTTAGTCCCTGCCTCCTGTTTTGCTCCTGCCAGAGGGCAAGAGCTCCGACGGAGTAGCCTGGATGAGTTGAGTCCTTGATAATGTTTTTTGCCTTGTCAGACACTGAGAGGTTCTTGCAAGGTCGGGATGGGGTGGCCAGTAGTTCCTTAGGCAATGGTGGTAACCTTTTTGAAGTGCCTTCTTTTCTGTGCTGTAGTGCAACTGCTGTACCACACGCATACAAAAGGTGAGTATGCTTTCAATGTAGTAGCAATAGAAGGCCAGTAGCAGCACCAGGGTAATTCTTATTACGTTACAGACACGGCTGTGCCTTCTTTATCACCTTTGTAATGTAATCAGATCAGTCAGGAAAGCGAGTGCCTGTAAAACATACAGATTTTAAAAAATAAATGCAAATCTAAAATCAACACAAACACTTTCATATTTCTTAAAGTTTTGCAATTAAAAAACTGCAGGTATACAAGTCTAAGGGGACTGTGATTACACAAATATTTGTGTGGTATCTACAGTGTAGATATGTGTTTTTAAAGTATAACAGTAGTAGTAGAAGACTATTCTTCAAAACAAGAGTGCCTGTGCTGTGACAATGTCTCGATAACACTAAATTGTTCAATCAATTGCGCAAAAAATTTTCACAAGTGGTGCCCTCTATTGAAGAGTCACCACTGGAGGAATCCTCACAAGTTACCTGCTGATGAAAAGTGGCTGTATGGTTTTCCCATTCTTCCTGAAATCTATACTAACTCCTTAGTCTTGAAGATGTCAAATAGACAACTGCTCCACCTCATCCCTATAAGGTGATTCACCCCGGCCAAACATGAGTCTAACCACTGTGGTGTCAATCGCAAACTTCATGAAGTCTGTGAGGGAGGATGGTATGAGAAAGCTGAGCTATCATCCATGAAGAGCATTCTGCAGGCTGCCTTGGTTTTGTGCCAGATATGATGAGGACAGCTTCAGGATATGTACTCTGTTGTTTGTTGATGGTGTTATAAGGATGGCCAATGGCTGCACTAGGACTGGCATCTGGTGGTATATTTACAGCAGTAGGCAGTATGACAGTAAACTCCTGTGGCAGATTTATGGGTCTATATTTGATAGACACACACTCAAATCATCTGAGCACTGCCTACTTATTACAATTACACTGGTGCATCATCTGTTTTTATATACATGCATATCCCACCTCCTTTGCTCCTACCAGATGCCTTACTCCTATCATGTTGAATTGTTGTGTAGCCTGTTAAGCTAATCACAGTGTCTCCATTAACAGCAGAATGCAGTTGTCCCAGCTGATCTTGTTTGTTGATATTTTCAGCCTTAGTTTATCCATCTTGTTGGTGAGGGATCTTGGATTTGTGAGAAGGATACTGTCAGGCGGTGGTTTTCATTTTGGTGTGTCATCAGGGGTTAAATCTCAGTGTCCCATCACATTTTCCAGCCAACACTAATCTTCTGAGAAAGGTCTCTAGAGGTTAGGTGTGTATAACTTTTAGAGTACTTTCTCTGAAGTATCTTCACATAACCTGAGAACCTGATGTTTGAAGGTGTGTGTGTGTAAGACTGTGCAGATAAGTGCTTGAGGTAGTGATGTGTATGAGGGTGTGTGTGTGTGTCAGTCCAGTCACTGAGTGTTCAGGAGTCTGACGACTCGGGGGAAGAAACTGTTTTGCAGTCTGGCAGTGAGGGCCTGAATGCTCCGGTACCTCTTTCCAGAAGGCAGCAGGGTGAAGAGTGTGTGTGAGGGGTGTGTTTGGTCCTCCATAATGCTGGTGGCTTTGCGGATGCAGATGTCTGTGATGGAGGGAAGAGAGGCTCCAATGATTTACTCAGCTGTTCTCACTATCCATTGTAGGGTATTGCGATCTGATACGGTGCAGTTACCATACCAGACAGTGATGCAGCTGCTCAGTGTCTCTGTAGAAGGTGATGGGAATGGGTGTTGGGAGATGGGCTTTTCTCAGCTTCCGCAGGAAGTAGTGACACCTCTGGGCCTTCTTAGTTATGGAGCTGGGGTTGAGGGACCAGGAGAGGTTCTCCACCAGGTGGACACCAAGGAATTTAGTGCTCTTGACGACCTCCACAGAGGATCCATCGATGTTAAGTAGACAGTGATCTCTCTGTGCTCTCCTGAAGTCGACAGTCATCTCTTTTGTTTTGTCCACGTTCAGAGACAAATTGTTGAATCTACACCAGTCTGTGGTCCTCCATCAGTTCACCTCTCTGTATTCATCGCTCTTGCTGGTGAGACCCACCACAGTCGTCAGACTTGATCATGTGATTCGAACTGTGCATTGCTGCACAGTCGTGAGTCAGCAGAATGAACAATTATACTGTCATAGTCTGCACATTATGACTGAGCAGTAGCAATGCCGAATTTGTTAGATAGTTGAGAAAAACTTGCAAATTGTCCATCTACATATAAGTGCACAAAAGATTTGAGACCCTTTCTGTGCCAGAAGTGAGAAAGCCCGCAGACCAAGGCTCTTCCTAACCTGAGACCAAATTTT
The DNA here is from genome assembly GCF_036321145.2 of Pelmatolapia mariae. Taxonomy (NCBI): domain Eukaryota; kingdom Metazoa; phylum Chordata; class Actinopteri; order Cichliformes; family Cichlidae; genus Pelmatolapia; species Pelmatolapia mariae. The sequence goes on along the minus strand of NC_086230.1, from coordinate 2,596,150 downwards.
AAGAGTATGATGGATATTATTACTATTACTATTATTATTACTATTATTACTAGGTAAAGACAAAGAAAGAGGAAGTGATGAGCCTGAAGTCGCAGGTAAATAAATCTTCCTGTTTGAATGAGACTCAATGGCAATGACGGTTCAAGGTGGTAGTGTCTCCATTACAACATACACCTGATATTTGTGGATTAATAGTAGTATTGGACATTGGGAAGGGCTAAGCCTCCCACCAGCTTAAGTCTTTGAAGAAGAGCTCTTCTCAAAATTGATGTTTACCATTTCAAATAAATGAGGTTATTAAGGAAGCCAGAGATTTAAATAAGGATTTGGGAATCAGGATGGGAAGGTAAATGGACTGATTCTTATATAGCGCTTTTCTACTCAGACTCAAAGTGCTGTATACAACATGCCTCATTCACCCATTCATACAAGCACTTCTAAACTAATCTACATTCACATACATTCACACTCCGATAAACGCATCAGTGGGCAACTTTGGGTTAGTATCTTGCCCAAGGATATTTGACATGCAGACTGGGGAAGCCAAGGATTGAGCCACCAACTTTCCAATCAGTAGCTGATCTACTCTACCACCTCAGCCGCAGCCACCCGTAATCCTTCTGAAGGCACTGAAATACATATAGAAATTTTGGAAGTAGCATCATTTTAACAATTACATTCCATTAAAGACAAAGACAATAGGCACCATCTATAATAGGAAGGAGATTCTTCTTGAACAAGGGATTAAATTTTTTAGTGACACATATTCCCAGATAATCAAAGTGATCAGTAACTATTTTAAAAGGGGAATTTACAAGATCCTGATCTCTAGCCTTTTCATTGATCATAAACATTTCTCTCTTATTCATATTAATTTTATATCCGGGGCACTGACTAAAACCATTTGGTATATTAAGTATGTAACCTGAGAAAATTAAACAGATTAAACAAATAAAAATCCAAATAAAAGCAATAATTCTATGAAATAATATATATGCGTCTAGAATAACTCAGCTGACGGACATTTATTTTCCTTGTACTTCTTTGAAAGAGCTGACATTTAAATGTGTACCTCCTACCACTTGGTAGTGGTAGTGTACCACTTCATAGTTTGCCAACCGAAAATAAATCTCAAAGAAGAAAAAGAGGACTCCCAGAAAATGGATTCTGTTCATCTGATGTGTTTTCAGTGGGAGAAATTATTTGCCACTCATCCAAGTGACTTCTTCAGTCTCAGATAGGAAACTGCAGTACATTTGCGTAATGACTGAAACTAGCACCACTCAAGGAACAATGGGCTGGGAGGTCAGTTTCTTCCTCATAATTATGCAATTATGTGGTTGTTGATCAATGATCATGAGAATTTGCGTAATTATGATGAAGGAACTGACCTCCCAACCCCAGAGGAAGGGGTTACATGAATAGGATAAGGGACCTATGGAATCTTTGATATCCAGCATCCAGACTGACAGCGAAACAACTAGTAGCTTAACCTTCCAAAATTCGGAAGAAGGAGCTTGGTACCCAATCTCAGGTGGGATTGGGTACCAAGCTCCTCAAGTGAGAATGGAAGAAGGATTGTTGAGTGTGAGACGAACTGACCATGGCGAAGCTTGAAAACTGGTTGCTGATCAATGGTCATGACAATTTGCATATTAATGATCATAAACTGACCTCACAGCACATTGTTCCTTCAGTGGGCTAGTTTCAGTCATTGTAAATGTACTGTTTCTAAGGTTGGGGAAACCTGCAGTCAGCTGAGACTGAAGAAGTCACTTGGATGAGTGACGAAACTTTTCTAACACTGAAAACTTTACATCCAGATGAACAGATTCAACCATTTGGGATCAGGAAGATTGTCAGTGAATACCTCAGGCAGCAGAAACCTGAGAAAAAGGAGCAAGAGGAGGAACCATCATGAGAGGACAAGCCCTTGCACAATATGTACCAGATAGAGGAATTGGCTGACATCCAGAAATCCTACCAGTGACTGGATAAAGCTGGACTGAAAGACAACACAGAGGCACTAATCATGGCAGCACAGGAACAAGCTCTGAGCACAAGATCCATAGAGGCTGGGGTCTTTCACACAAGACAAGATCCCAGGTGCAGGCTGTGTAAAGATGCCCCTGAGACAATCCAGCACATAACAGCAGGGTGCAAGATGCTAGCAGGCAGGGCATACGTGGAACGCCATAACCAAGTGGCCGGCATAGTGTACAGAAACATCTGTGCCGAGTATGGTCTGGAAGTCCCGAGGTCAAAATGGGAGACGCCCATTGATGATAAACGTCTCCAATGATATTAAAACATGTTACTACAAAAGATGCTAATATATTATTAAAATGGGAAAAATTAACATCTGAAAAGCAAATAAGATGCGACTGAAAGGTGTGGCACTATGTGCCGTGCATTGTGAATGATGCACACTGTTTGAAAACTCATGACAACCACTTCAATAAAAGTTAACATCTAAAATATTAAAACAATAAATAAACAATAAAAAGCTATCTTCGATACCTTATCTGACAGTGGATCGTGGGGGCAGGAGCCTAAGCAGGGAACGCCAGACCTTCTCACCAGATACCTCTTCCAGCTTATCTGGGGAAATATTAAGGCATTCCCAGGCCATATAATTGATATATTCTTTCCAGTGGGTCCCAAGTCTACTCCGGGACCTCCTACCGTTAGGATAGGCCCGGTCGAAACACCTTACCCAGGAGCCACACACCTCAGCTGGCTCCTTTTGATGTGAAGGAGCAGCGGCTCCACTCCTAACCCTTGCCAAATACTGATCTCCTCACCGTATTGCTAAGGGAAATCCTAGCCACCTTTTGGACAAAGCTCATTTTCTGATCAAATTTTATTGCCTAAGCTCTTTACTGTTTTTTTACTTACTCATCAGTAAGTGTTTATTCTGATTATAGGTCAAGGGAACTGAGGGCTGTTTTCCAAACTGACTTTTATAGAACAGGACTTAGCTTTTGCAACTACAATACTTCACAGGTGCTGACCATTAGAATAAATGTAAGTCTTGATTTTATTACAGGGCTGAATCTATGCATTGGAACGGCAACCATCTTTGACACGAAGCATTCGGCTCAACTCATTTTCCAACTCCAAATTAAAAAAACAAAAAACAAAACGTAAAAAGTATATTTAAAAAGTACAAAAATATCTTACAAATTATCCAAGACATTATCTCTGTTTTAGATTACAGAGGGAAAGGAGGAGACAAACTGAGATATTTTCTGCAAATGAAGGATCACAAAACTCAGAGACTAGGACAGTTGATTGTGAGGGCACAATAACTTCCCATTCTTTTGGAAGTTTTGAGCTGGGCCTTGCCTAAACGCTAGCTGCAAAAGCTGAAATGATGGTGGGTTGTTGTTGTTTCTTGTATTATTATTTTCAGGAATTTTACTTTGAAAACTTTTGCCCGGATGTGCCGTGGCTTTATTATTTCCGTGTTCTTAACTGGTGACAAATACAAGCTCCTAAAGTTGCGATGGTAAAAGACTAGTAGGGATGTGGTTGGTAATAAACCAAATGTTCTGAGGATTTAATGGTTTAAACCAGTATCCAGAGGGCAGTGGTAACCGTAACACTGTGACGTGGCAATTTTGCTGAAGACCGAGCAGTTTTTTGGAGGCCTGGGGTCAAGCTAACAGTCAAGCTAACGATAAATGTCCATTATGTCTTGGGAAGAATTGCCTTGCTTTCTGGCCTCGCCTCTGCCCGGTTTCTTTGCTGTCTGATCCGCGTTGGGCAACAAAGGAAGCAGGTAACTTGAAACTCTACTGTCAATGCTGCGCAGGAGAAAAATATAAATTACTCAACACCAACGGGTTTACTGTAGCTTGCTAGCTTGTGGGCCATGGCGGACAGCTTTGGAGATGAGTCCAGCAGCAGTGCCCTAGGCTTAGACGTTACTACGGGACAGGGGAGCGGAGCCTCACAGCTTCCGATTTTGTCTAACTCTCTGCCAGTGGGAATGTCGGCAACTGGCGGTGTGCACTCCAGCTCCAACCCGGCCTCTCCGCCTCTTGCTGCCGCCGCGCAGAGTGGCCTAACAGCTGTGGTGGCCCCTATCTCCGCTGTCACTGCTACCCCGGTCAGTTTTGGGAACACATTGACTCCCGGCTCTTCACCACCCGTCGTGGCCGTGTCTCCCACGTTGCATGCCTCCTCGCCTCTCCCCGGTGTTGGGCTAGGGGCGGCAGGAGCGGGCCTCCTATCTCAAATCAATGCCACTTCCTGGGACCCAACTCTTAGCACGGACTGGGACAACGAAAAAGCTTCCCAGCAGTGCATCCTGAGGATAAAGAGGTAATTCTAGGAAACATATCACACAGAAATCTGACGCAGGTGGGAATATTTACGTAATCTAGGCCTGCAATCGAAAGTAAAATCTTTCCGTAAAGTTTTTAACAGCATCTAAAACGTCACATTTGACGGAGACATTTGGGAAACTAGAGGTCTGTAATAAGAAGCGAGATTTAGTCTGACCCAGGTAACTACAGGGTTAACCTTGGCTCTTCTGTTCACTGTTTTCGGGTTAACTTCGTACCAGAATTTGTCGCCATGGTAACTTATGCTGTGAATTTAACCTCCCCCAGAGCAGGTCAAGTTCGAGAATAGAGACCAGCAGGTGTGAAATCGTTGCCTTCTGACGAATCAGTTATCGAGAAAATTGACCATTCCCTAGAAGGTCTCACAGAGGGTCTGAAGTTGTTGTTGTTTTGTTTTAATAGCGTGTAAAGTCTTTGGCTTTCACTGATGAGCATCAGTAATAAATATAGATCCTTAGATACAGCTTTATTCCATGGTTTTATTTTTATTTTTTTTATGTTAGAAGCAGAGAGTTTTACAACAATTTTATTGTTCTAGAAGGATTAATGATCATAATACTACTTAAACTGCACTGCTTCAAACCCTTCAACACCACTGAGTCTGTAACTGAAAGAATAAAAACTAAAACTTTCTGAAAGCACCACATTTTCACCGAGTCTTTTATTTGTGACATGTTTTGAGTGAGATATGTTTAACTAAGTCTGGGTTTTTAAGTGGGACTAGTTCAAAGTTTCAGAGCTCTAATGTGTAGCCATCACCTTAGAAATAAACACCAGCACTGAGAGTGCACTCAGTGATAAGTAATTAACTGTAATTTAAATGTTTATTTATAGGGCTTTGTGTGGTAAATAACCAGATTAATAATTTTCTGCAGCATTAACCACGTGTCTTCTTTGCAGTTGTTGCATTTTACTGATATAATTTCAATGCTTTTTATATATTTTTGTTATCACAATTTTATCATCATCTAATAATATTGCTGATTGAATTGGTGGCATTTATAGGGATCGTTTTCTGTGGAATAAGAGTCACATGGCCTTTGAAACTCCTGTTTTAGATTGATAAGATGTTGCCAACACCACCTGGTTTACACAAACGTGCAGGGAAAACCTTGGCTTAACTCTGCAAGTTGATAACCTGAATTTTGAGACGGCTTATTGCGATTACCAATCTTACGGTAAACAAATCCAGAAAACTGAGAGATACCCTGGGTATGTTGAAATCCCTTTGAGCAGTATTTTAGACAGTAGTGCACTCAGCCTATACTTAAAGATGTTGCTTTAGTTTGACCCACACATACATGAACACTCTTCTTTGATTTTTAACATGTCATTAATTTGTTGCTTAATAAACAAAAATAAAGTTATTGAGGAATCACTTGACCCAAATTAATGAAATGTACTATTTCACTTAATTTACCTGTTTAAGCAGCTGGATAGCTTGAACATTCTTGTTGCTTTTGAGTCTTTTCCTGGAAATTATAGTATCATGACAACTCTGGTAAATAATTCCTGTCTAATATATAAATCTAAACAGATTGCCAACATGTTGGTATCAGTCTGCATGAGTCTTTGTCACAAGTCGAGAGGACTCGACTCAGATGGTTGTATTTTGGTTTCATTCCTAAAGAACAGGAGGGTTGCTAACCACAGATGCAGTTTATCGCTGTTAATTGCTGTATTATCAGAAACACACTGCATGTAATTGCCAACTTGACTATGGTAGTTTTTTTTTTTTGTTTGTTTGTTTTTTTTTAATGACTGCGTTAGTATGCTAGAAAAATTCACATTAGAGCAACTTTAGAGTTCAGTACTGTACTTAAATGTATTTTTTATAATATATTTCTGAAAATATTAAGATCATTCACCTCCAGGACATACTGTTTTACTAGTGGATTGCTGGAATGTTTAGGGGCATATTTCTTTGTGGGTTCTCTCTCCAGTTTTCAGTGTTTCACAAACCTCATCTGTTTATTTTGTCTGTAGGGATATCATGTCCATCTACAAGGAACCTCCACCAGGGATGTTCGTGGTCCCTGATCCTCAGGACATGACCAAGGTAAAAGGCAAAGTACAGTCTGAAAGATTTACCAACCTTTGACATCATTAATATGTTAACTTGATAGCCCATCAGATTTCACTAGGCTTCTTATTCCTGGGCTTGATGCAAATCAGGATCAGCACTGGACTTCCTCTGGAGTACTGAAAGGACATTGAGGCGACTGTTGTTGTGATTTGGCGCTGTATTAAAAAAAAAATGAATTGAAAGAAGTGGTATAGCTGTAAAAAGTGCAAAACAGCGAAGTGAAGAGTCCTTTAAACTGTGACTACCTCAGTGGTGTTTTCCATTCAACTGGAGTTGTACAGGTGCTGACAGCAACCATTAACTAATGGAGAAAAACCTTTAGATCAGAGTAAAAAAAAAATTGATAATGACTCAGCGCGAGTCAGTTGTTTTCTAGATTAAATTTCTTTGCTAATTGGTCTGTTCTTCCCTAGCATTCCTCTCTGCCTATAGACATCTTTTTAGACCACCTTATCAATCCCCATCCTGTCTTTCTCTCATCCTTTAATCCCACTCCTCTGCCTCATGACTTTAGATCCATGCCCTGATCACAGGGCCCTTTGACACGCCATATGAGGGTGGCTTCTTCCTCTTCCTGTTCCGCTGTCCCCCTGACTATCCAATTCATCCACCACGGGTCAAGCTCATCACCACTGGGCACAACACTGTCCGTTTCAATCCCAACTTCTACCGCAATGGCAAAGTATGCCTCAGCATCCTGGGGTGAGTCAGGGTTTCTAACTTTAGTCTCCAAGGGAACTCATGAAGAATCACCATGTTCACTGCATACTTTTCTGTTCATCAGCTGGGCCATAAGCAGGCTTTTTTTTTTTTTTGCTGTTAAAAAAAAAAAAAAAAAAGTCTGGGTCAACATATTCAATTTGCACTCTACATGGGATACAATTTAAAAAAAAAAAAAAAAAAAGATTGAGGAAAATAAGCAAAGATGCCCAAACAAAAACATTGCCCAATGCAGAGGTTATTTTTAGACCAGCTAGTGATCAGTGAGTAAACTAGCAAAACCTCGAATAGTTAAAACTCGATGTTCAAAGTAATATCTCAGAATGCCTTGTTTTGTCTAACTAGCAACCCAAAGTCTAAAAAGAAAAGGAAAAGCACTTAGAATACTTATTTGTAGGGATTGTTGTCTGTCAAATACTCGTACATTCAGGATGCGCCAGTCCAATATTATTGGTCAGACACTGAGACAAAAAGCTGGATATTGTCTGTTTGTGACAGTGGACAAATCCTTGGTCTGAGCCATTGGATCAGGGGTGGGCAACTCCAGGCCTCGAGGGCCAGTGTCCTGCAGGTTTTAGATCTCACTCTGGGTCAACACACCTGAATCAAATGATTAGTTCATTACCAGGCCTCTAAAGAACTACAAGACATGTTGTGGATGTAATTTAGCCATTTGAATCAGCTGTGTTGGATCAAGGACGCAGCTAAAACCTGCAGGACACCGGCCCTCGAGGCCTGGAGTTGCCCACCCCTGCATTAGATGGACTTTCTCTCTTTCTTTTAGAGTGTGACTGAAAACTGAAAAGATCCTACAAAGAAAATGCTCTCCCACTATTGGTCATGCAATTTCACTCTAATTATGTTCACCAGAGACACTTGATATACGATAGAACCTAGAAGATCGTTAGTTTGGTTCATCACTACTAGATAAGCTTTTATTCTACTTAACGTAACATCACATCTGTCCTCAACTTGATTTAAATATTTTTTCATTCCAGCTCTTTGGCAGTTATGTTGAGTAAAAAAGGAGAACGAGAAACTACTGTGACTGTAACTGATAGCAGTATGTAGCACCTATGACTTTTAATCTAAATGAGACTTGCATAAATAAATGGGATGAATAAGATCATTTAAAACATTTTTAATACTCATTAATTGTACAACATATTGGTTAAGTTGGATATAGCTTTTGCATTTCATTTTACAATTTTTGGCAAGCACTGACCTTTACACATTAATAATAAAAAGAAATAGATTGCCGATCACTTCCTCACGGTGAGGAATACATGTTATTAATTTAAAACTAGTCAGATGTCCACGGTTTGTAAATATATATTATCAAAAATTTGATATTATGAATCACAAATAAATTGACTTTATTTGTGATTCATAATAAGTAATTTTACATCAATGATTTAGATTAATTTTTTTTTAAATTATGCAAGAACCCATTGTAAGAACGCAACAAACTGTTTCTGTGATCTTTGCGTGTAGGACATGGACAGGGCCGGCATGGAGTCCAGCTCAGAGTATCTCGTCTGTGCTCATCTCAATCCAGTCTCTGATGACGGAGAACCCCTATCACAATGAACCTGGCTTTGAACAGGTACAGTCAACAAAGAGATATAGATATATGAGAGTTTTATGTCGCCACCAATCCATCACACCTTGTCATTCTGTTTCACAGGAGCGTCACCCGGGGGACAGTAAGAATTACAACGAGTGCATCCGCCATGAAACCATGAGAGTGGCTGTGTGTGACATGCTGGAGGGAAAAGTTCTTTGTCCTGAAGCTTTGTTGTGAGATCCTTATTTTTATTTTTCTTCTTTTTTATTTTTCTTTATCACTTGCATTCCATCTTTGTTTTCTACCTGTTAACTAAATGTATCAAGCGTGTGAATGTGTTTATTTTTAGGAGTGTGATGGAGAAGTCCTTCCTTGAATACTATGATTTCTACGAGGGCGTTTGCAAAGAGAGATTGCATCTGCAGGGGCAGAACATGCAGGTGAGTATTTATTTTTTTCTGTTGGATTATTTTTGTCTTATCAGACAGTGCTTTCAGTATAAAATCATTCTTAATGTCAATAATGCAATATCACATGACTTTGTGACAGCACTGTGTGAGCCAGGAAAGTAAAGATTATAAATGGCAATCTTTTCCTCTTTCAAACATGATGTTGCCTTTTTCCAGGACCCATTTGGGGAGAAGCGTGGCCGTTTCGACTACCAGGGCTTGTTGGCTCGTCTCGGCGCAACCCACAGACGACTGCGAGAGAAAAACCTGGCAGAGGATAACCACAATGACAACGACTCGGACTCAGACACCAGCTCCTCAGGGACAGACCCCGACAGTCAGGGCAGCTCACAGCCCTGACTTCTTGGACAGTGCTAGACTTATAGCCGAAAACTAAAGACAAGAGAACTGTTTTTTGTGTTTCTTTGTTTGTTTTGCTGCATCGGAGCAACATCACAGAAGACGGTGTGAGTCTTTCTTGGGAATACGATTGGAATCGAGTATCTATTGTATAAATAATACAGAAAACTAAAGAAGAGGTGGTTCCTTTTTGCTGAAAAAAAATAAAAATAAAAAAATAACGGCAATCTGCAAGCCAAGTGCTGGAAAACTTGACCTGCAGCTTTGGATTTGTGCTACTCGTAGCTAGCCGGTTACCATTTTGATCTGCGACTCTAAAAGCTCAATTTGACTTTGACATTCTGGATACTTGTGAAAAGAAAAGGTTATAGTGACGGCTTGAACCTTCTATGATGTTCCACTTTGATCCACAAGCACAAACATGTTTTCTATCTTTTCCACACCAATGAAATACTGTCTGTTAGGGACCTGTGAAGAGGAGGCCTGAAGCTTGGAGCTGGTTTAAGCAAAATCAAAGGACCTTATCCTGGGAATGTCAGGATGATTGGCCTGATTTGGTTGAAGCAGGGTAAGATCAAAGAAGGTGCTCCCCGTCTTTGATTTCAAGAGGGAAGGCAAAGTTTTCCTGTGTAACGCGGAAGATGGAGAAAGTGACTGCAGTGGATTTGTGAGTCAGTGCCTTGTCTCCTCTAAGTGTAAAGCCATGCCAGACCTCTTCCACACTTGACATCAATTGTTTCTTCAGCCAGGCCACAAAAATTAAAAAAATATTCAGCAGCTCTGGATTTCTACAATATTTCTTGTGTATTAGCCTCTACAAAAAGTTCTGTTTAGCTTTCAGCTCTAATTGTCCTGTTGAATTGGTGCTCAGATAAGGAGACATTTCAATTTCATTAACATCTTTATGCCTTTTTATGTTGTTTTCTTTGCTGTAATCAGACATCAGACTAACAATAACTTAAAATATGTACGATGCATTATTTGTAATCCTAGCTGGGATTTGGGTTTTTTTGTTTTGAATCAGTCAAGTTTTCAAACCAAATTGTCTCACACTTTCACTAGATTAACTTTAATTCAGGGAAATTAATGGAAGGAATACAAAACTCTGCTCTTGTATGGACAGTGAATTAACCCAACCAGTTTGTTCTTCTCAGGCTTTTTCGATGCTTTGGTAGTTGTTTCTCCATTATCCAACCCTTAAAAGTGGCCCTCGCAGTGAACTAATATTCATTTGTTATTTCAGGTTTCTGCTTTTCACCAATAAATGACAGTCACGGCACCATTGGAGTTACACAATCACAAGGTACTAAAGTGACAGGTGTTGCTGCTTATGCTCTGAACTCAACGAGAGGGTTTTCTCTTGGGGAAACAAAGGGGCACAGAGAGAGGAGGAAAATGTTTGATTGACACGCTGAGATTTTTCCTTCTGTCTTTATGCAATACTCATATTTGCACTGAAAGAAATGTTGCATGACGGCATGCTTTATCCAGCTCATCTAGCTTGACTGCAAGAAATGTGTGTGGTGGGGGGAAAGCCTTCATTTCAGGACATCATTAGGTCAATGTAATGATGCTTCGGATGAGCACCTTCATCCTGGTAAACAGTTTATTGGTGTTTTTCTGTAGGCCATGTTTGTATCAGGACTTACACCCACATTACAATTTAGCAAGAAAACAAACTATTGTGACATTAACGATACCCAGGTGTTTTTCACTTCAACGACTGCAGCTTGTAATAGCTTCAGTTTAACTCTTTAAGATCTGCTCTGAAGAAGAGGAATGATATTGATATCCACTGTCATTGTGCCTGCTGCATATAAGTTGATGGCACTAAAAAAAATTAAATGCGATTTTTGAAAGTTCTTTGAGTTGGATGAGAAGGTGCATTGTGCTCGCAAGCTTTTAAGCTGTCCCATGAGTAAACTTGTGAAGTTGTTTTTCTGACTGTGGTAAATGTGTACTTTTACATCAACACGATTGCTACAAAGATGCTGTTTCATTTCATTGCTCAAATTCTTACCAAAACCTTTCCTTTGATAGCCATTTCCATTGTTCAATAAAGCAATATTTGCTTTAATCAAGTTTTTTTTTTTTTCTTTTTCCCAACAATACTGACCATCTCTGTGACTGTGGAGTCAGCAACTATTGGTTAAAATGTAATGTTATAGTTAAATTCCAATGTTGGGGTCAAATTCACATGCAATACATGAACATGCACTATTGTGTCAAACACAACGCATCCACAAGAATTAAAAATACACTTAAGCCGCCTGCAGCTTAGCTTAACAGAAAAGTTGCAAGTCACACTTTCTTCTAGTGGAGACGTAATGACTAAAAGGTTATCAGCACTTCTGTAACTAAAACGCTGTATTTTCTAATTTAATTGCTACATAAACCTACATAAAATGTAGATGGAACTATTTGTCACAATCAAGCTGCAAGCCTTCAGGTTTTAAAAATGAACACAACCTGGAGCTGTGGCAAAGTGCTGGATTTTGTAGAAGCATGAAGTTAAGGGCATCTCTGAGGCATCACCTCTGCTAATGCTAGTCACTGGACCTTTCCCCTACATTTGTCTCAGGCCATCCGAGAAGTGGGTGCTTGAAATTCTAGTATTTTCTTTAAAACTTTGTCTGTTTTCTTGGGCTCTTATTTGGTACTAATAAGCATTGCACTTGCACAGGTTATGGATGCAGCTCGCTAAGCAGCTTGCTAGCTTTAATAATCTTATGTCCAAAACTAGTGGGTACCATCAGGGCAGCTGTGTCCACAGCTGTATTCCCAACTGCATCTTACTGTCTGAGCAACTAAAATGTGATTGGAATCCCCAAACCAGACTGCATTTGTGCATTTTCATCATACGGATGGTGGTAGGTAGGATATTTAGCTTGTAATCATAAGGAAGAAAAAATAAGCCCATTCTTGAGTGTTTTGAGTTCACCCATTAAGAGGATATCTAACTTTCATAAAATTCATTCATGATTTATCTGGGCATTAATAGCTCTGAGTACACTGGATATGATATTGGGACAGAGCTATGCTACATGTTTCCTAGCTTGTGCTAAGCTAGCAGACATTCATGATCAAGTCTCATCATCAAGGAGAAAAAAAATCATATGGTCATTCTCTCATATTCATCTCTCTAGACTAAAACATTATAGTGTTTTGACTATCTTTTGCCTTCCATTGTCCTACAGAGTTTGTGTTTAATTGCAGTGTTGATGGAGTCAGTTTCTGCCCTCAGCTTTGTGTCAGACTCTTGTTCGATTGCCATAATGGCATTTCTAACATAGGGCATTCCTGTTTGTTATCGAATGGTTATGAGAAGCTGCTTCTAGCAAAGTTTTGTGATTGCCAAAATGTTCAATTCAACATGCCCTGAAAGGAACAACAGGGATTATATCCTTGTTTGCTTGTGCTGTGCTTAAAGCGTTTTTTTGTGGTTCAAAAATGCCTGGATTCACAACAGGTCTTGAGCATGGTGATATTGTGCAGAAGTTTTGGAAAAGCATAGAATAAAGTGCTGTTCAGTCCTGATGCATATGACTGGTCTTTTTTGTTGTTGTTCCCTAAATTTGGTTTTATTTTATTGTTTTAATGAATGTGGTTAGATGTGAACTTCCTGTCTCTGAGACTAATAAAGGCTAACTTATCTTTAAGGCCTTAATGTTTTTGTTTTTTTTGGGGGGGGGGGGTCGTAGTTGTTTTTTCTTGTTTTCTTACATAACTTGAGTTTGGACTCCATGAACACCATCTTTTTTGTCAAGGAAAAACCAAATCACAGAAGTTCGTAGATGTAAAGGATCTCCATAATGTCTTAGTTCATTCAAAGGTAGAACTATCCACTGAAAACACCTGTGTTTACTCAATTTTTTTAACTTATTCTTTGCATATAGTGACTGCCTTTTTTAAGAAATTTTCTTAAAAAGTACACCTATGAACTGATTTGCAGGTCTTGGGTAGCTCAGATGTTAGAACATTAGGTTGAATCTGAGGGTCCAGGATTAAAGTCTTTTGCAATGACTGTAGAAAACATGGGTGCCCAACATTTTTTATCACCCCTTGGTTTCTGGCTGTATAGGTCACAAACTTTGCCTCCTCCATGTTAGCACATGTAACAAGAAGTATAACGGTGAGTTCACACAGAACGCGATAGACGCGACCAAAACGCGCCAGATGCCCCTAGCTTGACGCTTGCACATTCGCACCTCGACGCGTGTCCAATGTGAATTATTCGCGGGTCAAAATATGCAATTTTGACGCGCGTGAAGCGGAAATGTGGGAGGAAGTAGTGCCAGGCGGTATGTTTGCAAGATGGCAGCTATCGATCTAGCGTTGGAAGAGAGAGTCTCCCTTCTCTATTTATTGTGGAGAGCAGAGCAGCGGCGTAAAGGACGTCCTCGCCATACCTGGGTCCATCAGGTCCTCCAGAAGCGTGAGCAGTTTGGTGAGTTTCACCACTTGCTCCAGGAGCTGCGCCTGGATGACGGCCGCTCGCCCAGTTTGAGAAGCTGCTCTCCCGTGTCGGTCCAAGCATCGCCCGCCTAGACACCAACTACAGGCGCTCAATCCCACCTGCAGAGCGCCTGTCCATCTGCCTGCGGTTAGTAAAAGTACTACGGTAGTAATACGGTAGTCCTTTATTGATACCTGTGTTAATATATACTAAACTATCCGTTTATACACTGAAAACATGGCTGTGGTATGCTATCAGTGAATGCCGTCGGTGTTTACTGATAGCATACTGTGGTATGGAGACGACTGTTTATAATATTTCTAGTGATACTCAAAAGGTCTCAGCAAGTCCTGATTTAATTCGATTTATGCTGTTATCAGTGTTTGCAATGATAGCATGGCTGTGGTGTCATATCAATGTATGCTCTCGAGGCCTGGGTCGTGTAGCAACCAACAACTCCTCCAGAGAGGCTGTTGTGGTGAGGGAGAAGTTCGTGGCCCACTTCTTGGTGGAGGGAGCAGCGTCTTGGCAGCCAAAAGAAAAGCCCATTTGAAGTCCCAGTGACTTCCCCACAACAGCTCTGAGCCACCCACAAACCTCTAAAGAGCGTTCCTGCCTTTTTTTAAATTTTCTTAATAAATGGAGCTTGCCTCCAAAATAAACTAACCTGTCTTTATTCTCTTAAATAATTGGTCTTCATTATGTTCCTATATATTAGTATATTTTGTCATTAGTATAATATGAAATAAATTCTACATGTGTCAAGTTGTGTGCCAATATTTGCTGTTTAGTAGAACTGAGACATTAGTCATTACAAAAATTTATTTCAAATAATATTAAAATTCTCAAACAGAATAACATTAAACATAAATATATAAAATATAACTATTTACAGAGAGACAGGAATAAAAGGATCCAGCTTAAAGTGGAAGAGCCTCAGGGAGAAGGAGAAAAATAAGAACATAGAGCCTGCTGCCTCATCAGAAAACTACTGATTGCTAGGGTCCAATGTTTCTAAATTTAACACAGCTGTGCTGTTTTCAAAAACTAATTTATAAATTTGAAATTTCACTAATTCTCTTGTCTGCTCTCCAGAGCAGGAACAAGGCTGAGGAGGAAATGCTCCGTTGGAGACTGGCGTGGCCTCTTCAAGGACTCCAGGATGGCCAGCTCCACCGTCGATGGACCGTCCTGGGACCCGTCCCTCGTCCACCTCGGAGCTGTCCTCCTCTGTGGGCCTGTAAAACACAGCACAAAACAACAGAAAAGAAATGACAAGGCTGCTACTAGATTTTCATTTTCAACATGGAAAAAAACAGGATATAATCAGATTGGTTGTAGATATTTAGTAAAGGTAATCGCAAGGGAATTCAAGCGAGTAAAAAGCTATCAGTGCTTGCTTTACATATGTTACTACAATTACTTTACATATGCTACTACAACTCGCAGGGACCAGGGACTGGGGAGCCAGGAGAAGCAACAGGGGATGTTCTGCTGCAGAATCAGTTGGCTCTGTCAAGACAATATTGAATTTTAACAGGTTGAAAACAATAGTCATAGAGAAAGTATATACAGTGGTCCCTCATTTATTGCAGCAGGGGTTCTTAGTGTATCTAGCCCCTTGCCACGCACTTTATACACTTTTTGTCACACACACGAGCATTACTCACAGTTCTTACAAGTTGATTCTCAAAGTGCAAACCTTTGTAGATTTTAAAACGTAAAAGTATTATTATGCCGCGTTTTGTCTTTGTCTGCGTGCCACTTTTGTGCGCCTTTTTCCCTCCCGGTGCAGGTGTCTATTTTTTCTATTGGACGTGATGGTTATCAAAACCAAACATGATAAATTTGGCAAGCGCAGGAGACACAACACGGAGGAGGTTTGTCAATCAGGCTGCAGAATGCAATGTGCATTGTTGAAAGTTGTACTGTGTAATAAAAAACTGCGAAAAGCGAGGCAGTGACGGACGAACAGCGGGACCACTCTATACTGTTTATTAATTAACAATAACATATATTCCTATATGACAATATACATAGCAGTAGGCAGGCTTGCTAGCTTTAGCGCGGCTTTCCCAGGTCAGTCAAAAAATTCAAAAGTGAAATGAATGAACTTACCAGGTTGCCCGATCTCTTCGCATATCTTCCTCCAAGCTCGGTCCTTTATATTCCTGTCTCAGTACAGAAAGGAACTGGTGTCGTACAGCTCCGGGTGGTTTGCTACCGCGTTGTCAATGGAAAAATTGTACTTAGTAGTCAGTATAAGCTTTTAATGATATAAGTTTAATTATGATAGAATACTGCATAATAACCTTTTTGATGACTTAGACTGTTGTTACTTGTTCTGTTCTCTTTATCAGTTCTTACAGCGATAGTACAGAGCTGAACAAGCAGTTCTGACTCCCTACAAGGAAAAGGAGCTGCTTCCCACACACACACACACACACACACACACACTCACATACGCACATGCTCACGTATCAACATTCCACTAAACAAATGTATTCATTATTGTATTATTTTTCTTGTGTATAAATAAAGACAAGTGCAAGAACAGAGCGCTGATCACAGGGCCCCCACTCTGATGTGAGCGTTCTGTGACCGCCCTTGCAAGTAAAGATCTGCAGTGTGTGTCTCTTCACTCTTAGACTCTTAGCTGCAGAAGTGTCTTTAGAATAAATCTCTTGACACGCGTTGATTAGCCTTTCCTCCATATTGAATGAAGAATGAAGGGCTTTGGCTGGACCTGCCCCTTTGAACTAGGTCAGAGCCACATCACCAGGCTTCTGATTGGTTGTCGCGGCGCGAATTGACGCTGGAGTTCAGATTTTTCCAACTCGAGTGGTAGATGCAATACGGGTGAATGCACAAAATGCACCACAGAAACTGACGCGCGTATTTTTACGCGTCAAACGCGTCAGTCACGCTACTTGGACGCGCTACTTGGACGCGCAACTGACGCATTTTCGCGTTTTCGCGACGCAAATCTACTTCTGAATTTTTCGCGGGACCCCCAGTCGCGCGTCATCGTGCTTCTCCATTGACTTTACATGTAAACCTGACGCTCTGGTCGAGTCTATCGCGTTTGGTGTGAACGCACCGTTAGGACCACTTTTTTTTTTTTCCGAAACATGGGCGTCGTTTCTTCTTTTTTTTTCTTCTTTTTTTAGATTTTATTTTCACTTGCTACACACGGGACAGACATGGCTGGGGGAAAGAAAAGGGAGAAAAAAAGGGAGGCAGGGAAAGAAAAACAGCGGGGAAGAGGAACGGTGATAAAGGGCAAAAAACAAAAACAGACAAAAAATACATATATCAATCTCCTGGATCACCTGTTGAGAAAGAAAAAAGAGAAAACAAGTAAAAAAAGAGAGCAATATAATAACATCGCCGCGATAATCTATGTGAATATAAAAGTAAATACTAAATATTGAATATTATTGTGCAGCACGTAAGATCGACAGCGCACAGTGTGCTTTGAGGTAGAAGCCAAAAAGGGTGTAGTTTGTGTCTGTGAGCACCCGTGTGTACACCTGTGAGCATGAGCGCGCTTGTATTTAAAAGGTTCCTTCATGTAATGATCTGCTAGAAAGTGTGGGGAGCCATAGCCCCGTCCTCCAGGGCATGAAGCAGGTATGGAGAAGATCCAGACTCCAGACATCCAGAGGCCCCCAGAGCACAAGAGACCAAGGAAGACCAATGGAGGGGCAGCCGCGCCACTCTCCCAGAAAAAGCTGAGGAGAGCCCCAGATGAGGGGATCACTCAGCAGCCGCGGAGCAGAAGCCAGAGGGGGTTGCAGTGACATGCCCGTGAGCTCCGCCGGCAGCCAGCTGTGCCAGAGTGGACTGAGCCCCAGGCCCAGAGGCCGAGGACACCCCACCCCCCGAAGGTGCCCAAGCGAGCCCCAGGCTTCAGGCCCCGACAAGCAGCCACCAGGACACCAAGAACCACCAATGCACCGATGTCTGAGGGCGTCTGCCACCGGCAGGGGGAGTGGTGGGGGGAGATAGGCCTCCATACCTTGGAGGGCCTGAGATGTCCCTAGAGAGGTGGCGTCTGATACCCGACCTGACATATAGACACAGACAAACAGGCACGCACAGATACAAACATCCATTCCCACCCTCATGCTCTCATATGCAAATACTCAGCACTCACCCAACGTGGAGACAGACATAAATAGACACTGTACACACACAATCACACTCCCCAAGCGTACTCTATACCCCAGGTCTAGGTACCCTTGCCCCTACAGGGGGAAACTGCACCCAGACCCAGGTTGTGTTACCCTTTTCCCTGGGGTGGAGAGAAGCAGACCGCCCCGACTCCGCAGCAGCAGGGAGTCCCCACATTCCAGCCAGACCCCAATCGGACGGCCAACTCCTCCTCCCTGCCCCCCCCCCCCCCCCCCCCGCTGCTCTCCCGCTGACCCCAGTAAGCACCCCCATACTCTGCAGCCCACCAGGGCCCAGTTCAGCAGCGCCGCCCGGCCCCACAGAGCCCGGGGCAGCCCACCTGACCCCACCACAGAGAAAACTGCACCCACCCCCATCATCCACTCTCTCACAGTCTGTGTCTAAAACCTAAAAAGAACTATGCATTTGATCAACTGGTCTCTGAATGCTATTGACACCCTTTTCTCAACGAGAAGTCTGGGCTCGGGAGAGCCCGAGTGCCCTGGAGGGACTTTCCCTGCCGGATACACGATGGACGGGTGGCAGAAGTGGAGGATCGTGTGCTTGGCGGGACTGTCGATCGAGGACGCTGAAGATATCTATCTATTCGGAACCATGATAACAGGGTTCTTGCTGATCGGAGCTGGCTTGGCCCTGGCTTATCGGAGAATTAAGAAAGCGGAACCGGCTGTTCAAACCCCACAAAGCTGCCCGCTGAGATTGAATTGACGGGACGAGGTGCGGTTTCTCAGAAAAGGCTCACAGACGGGGACATGGTCAAGAGCTTGGAGGCAATTGCGGCTGCAGTGAATACTCAGAATAACATCTCCGAGCGGATATTGGGAGACATCAGGGAAGAATCCGCTCAAATCAACAACTATGGGCGGAAGTTGGAATACATCACGGATCAGTTGGCTGCGGTCGTGAGGTCTCAGAATCTGCTCTGTGAGCAAAGGAGTGATAAGACCACGGAATTGAGGGTAAATAACATCATGGAGAAACTCGCAGCTATCCAACGGGAGATGGAGAGACCAGTGTCGGAATGCTAAAAAACAGCTCGAAATTCTCATGAGTTGTTGGAAAGAAAATCGCCATCATACCCCTACGGCGCCAGCTGTGGGCTCAAGGCTGGAGCTGATCAAAACAATCCCTGATAACGACTATGCTGAGACTGTTCCTTCCCATTCCACAAGGCCACCTGGGTTGGCTGGTAGACTGTTTACTTAGCCTGGCAGGGCGAAGGACACTGTCTCCGCTGAACTATGGACACGCAAACATATACACTTACACTGATAAGCAAACACTAATCCCCCCTCCCTTTCCAAACGCCTTCGATGCTTATTTCCTGTGGGGGAACACGGCGGGTCTAAGTGCGGCGCTGGGAAGATAGCGACGTGCGAGGCGGCTGCTGGGTTCGCTTCATATTACTCCTCACCCAACACCCAACCCTATGGCTTGTTATGTCTTCACAATGTTGTGCTGTGGACATTTATGTGCTTTTGTGCAGAGGAGTTTTTTGTTTCCTGTTCTCGTGCTGTCCTACCATGGAAGCACAGCATGAGAAGGGGTCTCTTTTTTTTCCTCTAGTACTTTCCCATTGTGATGTACATTTCAATGTTTTTTTCTTTACAACGCTACCAATCTCCGACTTGTATCCCCATGTAATGTCTGTGTTGTGTATGTAAGGTCGGGGGGGGGGGGGGGGGGGGGCAATCTGCATGCAATCTGCATGTGACAAATAAAGCTTCTTCTGATTCTTCTGATTCTGATTACACAAGACAATAGACACCCAGTTTGAGTTGTTCCTCCACTTCTCCTATATCTCTCCCCCACCTGAGTGAGTTCCTGGAGAGAGGAGAACTCCTGCAAATATGTAACAGCCTCCCCACCAGTTGAAGGGCCTCTCAGGTGGCTCGATGCACCGGCAGCACCCCGCACCAGGGATGAGCCCCCATATACCCACTCGCCCACAACCCTGGCGACACACCAACCAGGACCCAAGCCCCCAAGGCCCAGCCAGGGCCCCAGCCTGGAGACGGAGCACCCCCAGAACGCCACGCCCACCCCGGACCCACCCAGGGACAGCCAGGCTACCAGGTCAGTAACCCACGTCCGTCAGCACAGACCATCCTCTAGCCCCGCTGCACGCAACCACGAGGAAACCATCACCTAAGAGCCAACAGAGCCCTTAACAGGCCATGACCGCAACCCCGGGTTGAGCCCTCCAAGGAAGACGCTCCTGGGGAATCCCCCGACGCCCCAAGCCTGTCCCTACCCCCACACCAATCATAACAGCGATGGTGGGACCAAACTATGACCCCCACCCCCACTAGGTGATGGAGCTGATCAAAGGAGCCCAGAGCAAATGATCTGATGTGGTGGCAGAGGCTGTATCAAGACTAATTTAATCTATTAGAAAATTTCTATATTGGTTAGAATTAAGATTATTTTTATTTTTCCAGTTCATGAGGACTGTTTTCTTGGCAATGCATAGGGCAGTGTAAACCATATGGGCTATATTCTTTTCTGTAGTCACATAATCTAAGCTGCCCAACAAACACACTAAAGGGGAAGTCGGAATGTTACATTTCAGACACTTTGATAAGTCTTCACATATCTTGCGCCAAAACTTCTGAACTGGTGGACAGAACCAAAGAGCGTGGATGTAACTGTCCCGTGTATTGGCTTGACAGCGTGAGCAGTTGTTGGAAGACGTAAAGCCCATCTTGAACATCCGATTTTTGTATTGAATTAATTGAAGACTGGGATTTCTAATTAAATGAAAGGTTTTTATGCATATCTGAGACCAGAAGTTAACTGATAAATCCGCTTCCCATTTTGAAATAGGAAGTGATATTCATTCATCTGTTTTAGAAAGCATTCTGTATATTTGGGAAAGTAATTTGGAGGTTTTAAGAGTAAGAAATTGTACCACACTTGATGGTGTTTGTAGTTTAACTTGACCGGGTTTAAATTTCCTTTTTACTATAGATTTAATTTGTTGATATTCTAAAAATCTTTTCTTGTTGATCCCATATTGTGTAACTAGCAGTGTTGGGTAAGTTACTTTAAATTAGTAACTTAGTTACATTACTAGTTACTTCTATCAAAAGTAACTCAGTTACTTCAAGTTACTCGTTACTTTCAAAGTAACTAGTTACTAGGGAAAGTAACTTTGGTTTTACTCAGAATTCTCTTGTTAATGTGTTGCTTCTGTAACTGGATACCCAGCCAGACTGCCAGTCTTCTAGCTTGCTTACTTACCACAAGTGCACTGTGCCACCTACCAACAGAAAGGAAAAAAATAATGTGCATATTTCCACGAGAGAAATCCCACGCCTGGACCGTCGTTGACCGCCGCCATGATTCTAGCCCTACGTCACAGCGTCTCGTGCGCTTTTTACATCCAACACGAAAACTGCAGTCGTGGTGCTTTCGATTGTACTCAGAAACTCGGAAATTCTGCCTTCCAAATAGGAAGATGTAGGTAACACCAGACTGCAGATAGCTCATCTGCAGTCTGGTGTTACCTACATCTTCCTAATCAGGGCTGGACTGGGACAAAAAATCGGCCCGGGCATTTTGACTAGAGACCAGCACGCCATTATAGGAAGAATCATAAAGCCTTTGAATGAAAACAAACGCTGTTGTGACAGTGATGTACACTGTCTTGTTGGTATATATGCATCAATCTATCAATCGTTTGTTGTAAGATTCAGATAATTATTTTTTTAAAAGCTAGATATTTTAAATGAGAATAAGAAAGAAAAGTATTTCTTTGTGCCCCTCTTTCCCTGTTAATGCCCTACCTGCCCCCCTGGCAAAACTTTGCTAGACCCGCCCCTGCACAGTTACCAGCTGTCAGCTACTTAGAAAAGGATCCTGGTGTTATTTGTCTCTCAGAAACAGTTCATAACTTCCCTTCAACTCATTCATGTCACCTAAAAGGTAAACCTGTTTCTCCATCACCTGTTCAGCTCTGATGATTCAGTAAGGACATCTCCTGGTTCAGAGGCGGAGGCAGACATTTGATACACCCGGGGCTTAGCCCTAAAGGGTAGTATGCATGTGGGATTGGGGGGGGGGGGGGGGGGGGGTGCTAGAAATGACTGAAAGATTAATAGCCTCTGTTTTGAGTTTTGTTCAAAAAAGAATGACTTCATATAGGGAAAAATATATATCACATATGCAGGACACCTTAAACTAATTTTAACTAATTAAAACAGGACTACAACAGTTCAAAATCAGGACTACTTAGGATTTAACCAAGACACAACCAGAATCAGAACTAGATGATAGTAGCACTAAAAATCATCATAGACCTGCACTACACTTATTTTTTAATTCTACCAAAGTACACTACTTAGATTCAGAAATGTTTATATAATTATTTACCCTTGTTGTGCAAACAAGCCTGCATAACTTAATAAATATAGAATTTGAAAAATAACAAACCTAAAAAGAAACATTAGGTACTAGATACATGAGTACCTATGATACGGTGATACTTTTGGTAAACAACCATTTGACTAACATGTCTGTCTCACCTGCTCTTGTTCCATCTCTGTTCTGTCCTCATTCTCCATCTCCTTCTCTGTTCCTCTCTCTCCTTCCCTGTTCCTCTCTCTCCCTCTTTGTGCTGACAATCAAGCCAAACACCAACATCATCAAATATACAGTTGAAACCAGATATTTACACACTCTTCAGATAAAAACACAAACACTTTTTTAATTGTAACATCAAATCAGACTAAATGTTTATTTTTTTAGGTTGATAAATATAAAAAACATATTTGTTAACTTTAAGAGTAAAGAGAGAAACTATCTGTGTTTCTTAATTGTAAATGGCACCAAATTGTATTCAAAATTGAGCCACACTTATGGAGCTCCACAATTCTTTTCCTGGTGTTTTGGTTGGTCATCTCTTGATTTTCCCATTTCAAAGAAACAGGCTCTGTGTTTTGCCTTATATGCATCCACAGGTGTGCCACCAATTTACTCACATGGACTCTACTAACCTATCAGAAGCTTCTTAAGCTCAGAATGGAATCGTCTGGAGTTTTCTTATTAATGAACAATAAACTTAGTGTATATGTACTACTAAATTTGATGAAAGTGATAAAAATAGACAGCTCCCTCTTTTTATTCTGACATTTAACTAATTCAAAAGATATTTCAATATTTATTTATCCAAAACAAAACAAGTTTACTCTAAATTGATGTTGTACAGTAAAAACATGTTCTTGTGTTTTCCATAAAGTGTATGTAAATATCTGGTTTAAACTGTGAATATACTGCTGTGTATTGAAATTCCTCTTGTTTTGCATAGAAATATACTGAACAACATACAAAGCATAATATATAAAATAACATCTACCAGAGTTTTTTCTTTGAAAGAAGCTCCTTATGTCCATTCTTGTATATCAGTTCATTACTGAAACCGAGTTATTTAGCCGTGGAGGGAAACAACTGAAAATATGAAATAAACACACATGTAAGCTAAGACTCTAAAGAAACAGCATTGTTGTTGTTCGGCTTTTCATTTCGCCATTTGTTGATTCACTTGAAGAACAAGTAACGTAATATGGGTCAAGTGATCAGTTTGATATCAATCTTTCGTGATACACGTCATATTTACATTATTTGTACAGTACGAATGATTTGCTTTGGTACCTGGTCAAACTTCAGTTCTCCTCTCTCTGCCTGGCTGCGTTTCTCCAACAGCGCACTCGCAGGCAGCAGTGTTTCCCTCTCACCACATATCCAAACCGATATCATGACCAGCAGCTTTACAGCTGTGGCTCCAGCAAACATCAGCTGATACTAGAAAGTAATATTAAATAAATTCTAACAACAGCTGATCAAGCTTAAACGTGCTGCTGTTGTTTAGCACGACATCCGCTGGTTTCTTCTTTCTGGCGCAGAGTGGGCGATAAACAAACAAGAGAGACGGGACTTGCAACAGAAAAGCCGATCAGCTGATCATTGATCAGTTTCATGATTGAAGTAGCAACAGGAGAGGGAGGGGGAGAGAATGAGAGAAGAAGAGGCAGCTGTGCAGCAAAGACACAGAATAAATCCAGCTTTGTGTCTTTTCCATTCTAGCTGAAGTACGAAACAAACTGTGTTCCTTTTCACCTCAATACGAAACGCGTAATATTTTCTCTGAATACGGGACGATTCTGTTTTTTACGGCAACTCTACTAACTAACCTTATGAACAAAATAAAGTTCAACATCAGTAACATCATAGCACCCGCCCAGCTGTATAGAAACTCCGTCATGCTAGCTAGTACGCAGTTAGAAAAAGTCAGCATAACGAAAATAAACTCCACCTAAACTTGGTTTATATCTGACTCAGATAGACTGCAGGTCATAAATTCTTACCTGAAGTTCAGTTCACCTGACACTCGGACCGGCTGCCGCCTCGGGTCTCTCCTCCTCCTGCCTCCCCTTTCCCTCATCCACCTGCTGGCCTCCACCACTTGCTAATGTTACTGATCTGTGGAAGCTCCGCGATAGCCACCGCAAGAAGTAACGAATAACGAGCCTATCTAAATCCCAGTAACGATTAACGCGTTCCTGATTTTGGCATAATAACTAGTTACCGTGCTCATTACCACAATAATAACGTAGTTACTGTAACGCGTTAGTCCCTACACTGGTAACTAGTCTCTCAAATGGAATAAATTATGTTCCTTCTAATATATGTTCTAAGTATTTGATTCCTTTACAACTCCAATCTGGAAAGTTTATCATATTATTGTTTTGTAATATGTCAGGGTTGTTCCAGATAGGTGTACGTTTGCATGGGATTAATGAAGACTCCGTCAATTTTAGACACTCCCACCATGCTGTCAGAGAAGAGCTGATGTTGACGCTATTAAAGCATTCAGGTCGTTTGATGTTTGAGCTGATAAATAGTAGGACTGAAATCTCTAGATTATTGTAAAGTGCCTGTTCTACACTTAGCCAAGGTTAATCTAAGAAGGTATGTTTTAGCCATCTTGAGATAAATTGAAGCCTGTTGGCTAAGAAGTAGTACTGAAAGTTAGTAGATCTAATCCTCGTGTATCCTTGGTCTTTTGTAGTGGTAGTATTAGGACCACATTAAGAAAAACAAATTTTATTGATCACAACATTTTGAGATTCAAATCAAAGTCAAAATACTATTTCCAGAAAAAAGTTGAAATGTAGATATTACAGTTGTTATCTCAAGACAAACTGGCATGACTGCTATACCCTCTACAAAATGCCTTAAATAAATGATTTAGCTCTACGCTGGGGCAAGAGGGGGCAACACCCGCTTAAGCAATGATTTAGATTCAAAACCGTTTTTAGTTACAAGGAAATTATTTCTCTTTTAGCGTATAGCGATGATAAGTATAAGGACGCTAAAACAGTGGTGCAGAAAGAAAAAAAAACACATGACTTGGAAAAGTTGGCCTGATTTGTGCAAAATGAAATTGTTGGCAGTGGACAGATGCAAGGATATTAATAGTTACTCCCTTGTGCAATAAATGGATGTATATTGCATTGCAGTCTGCACTGAACAACATCTCCTGGTCAAAAATGACTCCAAGGTTCCTCACAGTGTTACTGGAGGCCAAGGTAATGCCATCCAGAGTAAGAATCTGGGTAGATACCATATTTATTAGATTTTCTGGGCAGAGCACAATAACCTCAGTTTGATCTGAATTTAAAAGCAAAAAAAATTACAGATCTTCCAAGTCTTCCTGCACTGTAACTAATTAGTGTGTGTTATCTGGCTTCATGGATAGATAAAGTTGGTTATCATCTGTATAGCTTGGAAAAATTATGCCTTGCCTTCTAATGATACTGCCAAAGAGAAGAATGTATGATGTAAACAGAAATGGTCCTAGCACTGAACCATGTGGAACTCCATAATTAACGTTAGTGTGTCAGGGACCTGGGTCTGAGCGACCCAGGGTCCATGAGCAGTTGTGGGCCTTTTTTATATTTTGTTACGATGTGTGTGCACTGTTCTGCTGTCTGGGGGTTTGTCCCCCATGTATAGGAAGGTGTGTGTGTGGTTGTGGCTGTAGACAGGAGGCCGGGCTACATGCACCGTCAGGCCTGAGGATGGCTGGCCACGCCCGAGGAGGCTGCCACACACCTGCAGCGGATCAGCGTCGGCGGAGGAAACTACTTAATGGTGTGGTGAAGCCTCCACCGATGCGGGATTATTGCGTGAGACTGCACGTCAGTGTTGTTTAGTGTCAAGTCTAGTGTGTGTATGCCCGCAGTAGTTTAGTGTCCTGACAGCTGCTTCTGTCATTTCCTGCAGGAATAGCGTGGAAAAGCCGAGAGCTGCGAGGGGTGCAGACACAAGGAAGCGGAGAGCACAAGACACGGACTTATTTGGAAGGAAGACACAGCACGGGAGTCAGTGAAACTCACGGGGATTGTTTATGTGAATATTTACTGCACTGTAAATAAACGCACTGCTAAGCACACAGAGTCCAGCATTTGGGTCCTCCTCCCCCCACTTCCTGACATAGTGTGTGAAGGGGACTCGCCATGTAATTCAGTTTTATTTATATAGCACCAAATCACAGCAGCAGTTGCCTAAAGGGGCTTTATATTGTAAGCTATATTGTAACCCTAAAATAAGAAAATAGAGAAAACCCTAGCAATCATATGACCCCTATGAACAACTGCTTTGGCGATTGTGGGAAGGAAAAAATCCCTTTTAACAGGAAGAAACCTCCGGCAGAACCAGGATCAGTGACAGGTAGTTATCTGGTGCAACCGATTAGGCTGAGAAGATGAAGAGAGGCAGAGATTAATAATAACTAATGATTACATGACAAGAGATGTATAAATACATAGTGAGTGAAAGAGGTTGACTGAAGAAGAAACACTAAGTCTATTGCAGCGTAACTAAGGGAGGATTCAGAGTTACCTGATCAAGCCTGAAATGTATACTTTATCCAAAAAAAAAAAAAAACCCAAACTTTTTAAATCTAATCTTAAAAACAGAGAGGATGTCTTTCTCCTGAATCCAAACTGGAAGCTAGTTCCACGGAAGAGGGGCCTGAAAAGCTGAAGGCTCTGCCTCCCATTCTACTTTTAAATACTCTAGGAACCACAGAGTCATTAAGATAAGATGGAGCCTGAATATTCAAGACCTTGTATGTGATGCTCTCTCTTTCCAGTTTCTCTTACTACTCTTGCTGAAGCATTTTGGATCATTTACATGAATAAATTGGAGTCTATTAGATCAACTGAACTAAAAACTTTAATCTGGAATTCTTTCAGACTGTGTTTTGCTAATAGTGTGTTGTTTACCATAAAATGTTCAGTCATTCATACCAGAATAACTTGAGAGTATTTATTTTAAATATTTAACTTTCTACTGGACTGAATATAACATCACTATGTAAAAGTCCAGAGCCTCTGTGTGTTATCTGAGGATGATGTGCAGTACTTCTAAAATCACATAAAAGAAAGGTCACTGCTAGACAGGGCCAGCTCTACGCTGGGGCAAGAGGGGGCAACGCCTGCTTAAGCAAACGTCCTGAACCCTTAAGTCAAACTTTTAGAAGTTGAGAAAGAAAATAATAGATTACCCACAAACTAA
Source organism: Pelmatolapia mariae (assembly GCF_036321145.2). NCBI lineage: Eukaryota > Metazoa > Chordata > Actinopteri > Cichliformes > Cichlidae > Pelmatolapia > Pelmatolapia mariae. The sequence goes on along the minus strand of NC_086230.1, from coordinate 2,568,381 downwards.
ATATTGGCAAGGTTTACCACAGTAGCTGAAAAATCCTTTGGAAAAGGCACAAAGAAGATGGTTTCCCCTCTCGTTCGATCTTTTCTTCCGTGCTCTGTTTGTGCCCAGGCTCACACAACAATCGGCAGAGAACTCCCACTCCCCCTCCACCCAGCTAAACATCTAATCACTGTTAGTATGCAAATGACACAGTGTCATGTTTCTCAGTAGGCAGGGCAGAGCAACATGAAGCAGCAAATCTCTGTCCTCAAAGTCATAGTGATTTGTGAAATAATTAACTACTAAAAAAATACATCTGTATATGTACATCAATGAGGGACTCCATTGTTCTTCTCACAGACTCGGTCTAGTAGAGAAGTGTTTCTCGATCCCACATGCCCCACTGTGAGCCTGTCTGCTGCATAGAGCCGACTGCAGGAATGTGAATGAGACATGTTGTATAAAGTGCTTTGAGTAGAAAAGCTCTATATAAGAACTAGTCCATTTAGATATATTCATTAGACACAGTTTAGTAATGGAATCAATGCATGTTATTAGTTATGTCAATCTCTTGAACCAAAACCCTAATACAGGAAGTCTGGATCAGCTCTCTGTTTAAATAAATCCAGTTATCCTGTGAATATTATCCTGCAGGCAGTGCAGAGCTTGGATGGAGCCAATGAGGGAGTGGACTCGCCCAGTCCTAACTGCCTTGAAATCCTTTGGATGTCTACCCTGCTTACTCCAATAACAAAACCTGAGCCCTGAGTAGCCTTGTTGGCCTGGTCCACCAGCCACACCAGCAGCTCCCCTCTACATCAGTGCTCTTGGAATATGACGGTGCTTAATTTAGTGGCTTAAGAAAGTAAGCTCCAAGGGTGTGTTACTTTAAAAGGCTGGAATAACCTGTAGGCCAATTTAGATGTTTTTTTTTTTTGTTTGTTTGTTTTTTGAATACGCTTTATTGACAAAGCACTAAATACAGATATACAGATATAAAATAGCAAACACAATGTCAGGGGGTTTCGTATAAAAAAACCAAAATAGACACAGTCTAATAAAGAATCACATGATATTGAACAGGGAACATAAGTTTATGGTTTTGACAGCTTTTAGATTTTGAGAATGTTGTATGGTTTTAACATATTGTTTGGTTTCATTTAAAAAGCACTGAAAGGATGGTTTTGCGTTAGAAAATTTCGACTTATGTATATGAAAGCCAATTTAGATATGTATTGTATAGGGCTTTGGAGCGTGATGTCACGGGGGTGGGCGTGGAAAGGATTTTGGCCTGATGCGCCATTTTCGGGGTCAAAACAAAGCGCAAGCGAAAAAGGAGCGAAGGCACACACAACAGCCATGGTTCGTATTTGCTGTGTGGTCGGCTGCAATGTTCGATCGCACGACCGGCAAGAGAATAAGCTTGAAAATGATTTATCTTTTCATTCTTTCCCAACCTGGAAGCAACATGAGGCAGCTCCTGTATCGGATGTTACCAAACGAAGGCATCTAGACTGGATAGCAGCTGTGAGACGAGCTGATATCCAGTTCTCTTCCATCTCCAAATATCTGTTGGTGTGCTCCAGACATTTTCATTCAGGTAAGTTCTAAATATGTTCATATCACTCTTTATAGCCTATTAGTTTTATTTTCGATGCGCTCTGAGCTCATAGCAAATTAGAACAAATATCCTACTGAGTGATTTTGCAGAACTACCTTCTATTTATAGAGTTGCTAATTATTTGGCATTATTGCAGACAAACCAGCCTATGAAATGGATGAAACACATCGTGACACATCGGTTCCAGCGCTACACAAGGGACCTGCTTCAAACATACCACCATGCTAATCAGATTACTTCTTCCATGTGAGGGTGAAGAGGTGACCCTCCTGGATAAGATGGTGAAGGTTTGCTGCGTTTTGGTGAACAGTGTGGTAGTAAAACCAGGGAAAAATGAAACTTGCTCCTGTTAAATATTCTTAAGTCTTGTGCTGTTAAAATTGCTGTATTTTTTCAAAAGATACAGTAAATAAAGTAATGTTAGTAGTGGGTGATATCATGTAAACGCTGTCATGATTTTGTGTAAACATTTTGTCTTTTATAAACTATAAATGACATGGATCCTACATTGTAACTGATGTGATGTTCTATAAAGTGGTTTTAATTTAAAAAAAAAAGGCAAAAATTAGTTTGTTTCTTTATTCAATTTTTGAACAGTGGTACTCAGTCAGTACATATTCAGTAAATGCAAATTATTTACATGGCAGTGCACTTCAGGCATAAATCTAGACCCCTAGATAAAACATTATGGGTCATTCCCACAACCCACAGCTTTACTGTGTTCCAGCAAAGTATCCAATAGCAGTGACAACTCCTCCACAGTAGCAGGTGGGATTTTTCTTTTTTGAGGACGGCTCCTTTTACCTTTCAATACGGATGGTCTGTTTATGTTTTGATCGAGAGACGTTTTTTGGGCAGCTGAAGAGGAGAAGTCTATCTTATGGCCAACCTCTGGCTGCATCTTGGTCATATTACCCAGCAAAACCCAGTATGCAGGTTCATCTGTAACAGTCCGTGTGCCACTGATCCACACTGTTGCTTCTACTTTAAACAGAAGAGCAGTGACATGGCTGCAGGTCTCCACGACTCTGGCCATACAGGTGCAGTGGGCGGCTTCCTCCTGTGATGCTCACAATGACCCATGGCTGCAATGCTGGTTCATTCAGTCTTTGAGAGTGCAGCACCTGAAACACACACAAAGTTCATTTAAAGACAAGAACTTTAATGAGCCAAGGCCGACATAAATGTGTTTAATCTACTTTATCATAAATGTAACAAAGTGTTTAGAAAGTTAGCACATACATGTAATTTTTCATTTTTTTATGTATCCATCTATAGAACGCCACCTGTTATATTCCAAATCTGCCTGTTCTCTCTCAGAAACCTGCCTGCAGAAAATGAACCTAAAGTATGTAATGCAAGGATGTAATCACTTTAGAGATGGAGAAAGCATAAAGTGACAATTATGAATCACTTAATATGATAAGGAGATTCTGCAGGTCATTAATCAATGTATAAAACTAAAATAAAATGTACTTTTAGTGACACAGGATACAAATATGGAAGCAAGATGTATAATTAGAATTATTTAGAATAAATCAGTCTGCCCCAGGGCAGCTGTGGCTACAACCGTAGCTTTCCTCCACCAGTGTGTGAATGTGAGAGTGAATGAATAGTGGCATTGTAAAGCGCTTTGGGTGCCTTGAAAAGTGCTATATAAATCCAATCCATTAAATATGAATAAATTATTGCAATTTCTTTAACCATAAAGAATAACTAAATCCTTCAGGACAATGTCACATCAATGCACTGAACTCACTATGTTATCCCTCTAACAGAGCCTCCACATGTTCTCACTGTAATTTCCCCCTCATGAATGAATTTATGCTGCACTAATCTGAATGTTCGGGGGGAAATCAAACGCATTTCACTCGCAGTACTTGAGTTGACTTACCTTTGTTTGAATGACGACTTGTACGCGCTGACTCCACAGACAAGGTACGAAAATATGTCAGGCTACGTCAATAGCGGTAGGTCTTCAGGGTTTCTCCTTCACGGCCGTATTTCTTTTTTTTCTTTTTTTTTGTCTGTCCCATTTGGTTCTTTAGCCGTCAGAATTGTTGTCTGAAGACCAACAAGGATACCCAATGGATTTATTTTGCTAAATGGATCATCACGGCCTTGCCGTATTGGTCCATTTGATCGACCTTTGTTGTTATTATTTATTTATTTTTTTTCAGTTGTTACAGACGGGACAGACATGACTGGGGGATAGGAAAGGGAGAAAGAAAGATGAAGGAAAAGAAAAACAGAAGGGAAGAGGGACAGTGAGAAAGGGCACTTAAAAAGAGAAAGAAAAAAAAATCTCCTGGATCACCTGTTGAGAGAAAAAGAAGAGAAAACAAGCAAAAAAACCAAAGCAACATACTAAACACAACACCATCACATTAATCTAGCTAAGTGTGAACAGCAGTAAATACTAAATATTGAATGTTGTTGTGCAGCACGCAGGACCGACAGCGCCCAATGTGCTTTGAAGTAGCAGCTAAGAAAGGTGTAGTTTATGTCTATGAACAGTGAACACCCGTGTGCACACCTGTGTGGATCAGCGCGCTTGTATTCAAAAGGTTTCTCCATGTAACGTTCTGCTAGAGGGTGTGGAGGGTCATAGCCCCGTCCCCCAGGGCATGAAGCAGGTATGGAGGAGATCCAGGCTCCAGACATCCAGAGGCCCCAGAGTGCGAGAACCCAAGGAAGACCAACAGAGGGGCATCCGTGACACCCTCCTGGGAAGAGCTGAGGAGATCCCCAGACGAGGGGTCACCCAGTAGCCACAGAGCAGAAGCCAGAGGGGGCTGCACTGGCGTGCCCGCAGGCTCTGCCGGCAGCCAGCTGTGCCAGAGTGAACCGAGCTGCAGACCCAGAGGCCGGAGGCCCGAGGGCCCCCTGCGCCCCGGAAGAGGCCTGACCGAGCAACAGGCGCCAGGCCCCGCTTGGGCTCCAGGGGGCACATGTGTTTTTGTTTTTTACCCTATTTAAGGAAGGCATTAGGGGCACAGCAAAATATGAAGAGCGGAAGGGTAGCTCAAAAAATTAAAAAAATACAAACATGCACGAAAGAGAGACCTGTAGGATCTGATGGATACACTGGGCTGGCTAGGACCATTAAACAAAATTCAGGTGTTATTAGCAGAGAAGGCATGCGTGTCACACTGGCAGAGGAACTAATTGACAAGCCATGTATGTTGCCACTGGCACTGGCAGATGTTCCACTCGAGAAAGACTCATTTTAATCAATAGTGACGACAACATTGTGAGGGTGTCCCCAGAGATGGAACATTCAACTTTGCAAACATCTTGGGTAACAACACACCAGATAACCTCAACACCAACAGTCATGGACTGTGTCTTATCAGTGGGAATGGTTGAGATAACTTCTTTAGAAATTACAACTGTACGAACAAAACTAACAGTAGTTTAACTTTTTAGTAACATCTTACAATAATGAGCATCAAAACACAATTAAATATTAATCAAATACAGTAACACCCTGCCAGAGGTTTTCTTTCAACAAATAGAAATACATACTTTTAGTCTTGTGTCATCTCTGTGCTTGTTCCAGTAGACCTCAGTGCAGCGTTCCATAATGTTGACCATAATACGTTATTAGAGAGATTATAGCATATCGTAGGTATTAAAGGTACTGTGCTTACATTGGTTTGAATCATAGGTTAATTATCGAGTTCCACGGGGATCTGTGCTATATTTTATATTTTCTCATTTCAGATCATTCCCTGTAAACCCAAGTGTCTAAAATATTCCAGTCCACCTGACATCACAATGTGGTGTGGTGTGCGATGTGTGATGTTACACTGTTGGACTGGTGTGAATGTTTTAGACACTAAAATATAATTTTCAATTATTTTGTTCCTAATTCTGATGCCTGTTTAAACTTCAGCAGGCTGTCTTGACCATGTCTAATGGATTGCCTGATTCTTATATTGCGCTTTTCTACTCTCCCGGAGCAGTTAAAGAACTTTATACAACATAACTCATTCACCCATTCATACAAGTACTATTTTCTATGCTTAAGTGCCTTCAATCTAACATTCACACACATTCATACTATGATGGATGCATTGCATAGCAACTTCAGTTCAATTTAATTTATTTATATAGCGCCAAATCGCAACAACAGTCGCCTCAAGGCGCTTTATATTGTACAGTAGATCGTACAATAATAGATACAGAGAAAAACCCAACAATCATATGACCCCCTATGAGCAAGCACTTTGGTGGCAGTGGGAAGGAAAAACTCCCTTTTAACAGGAAGAAACCTCCAGCAGAACCAGGCTCAGGGAGGGGCGGGGCCATCTGCTGCGACCGGTTGGGGTGAGAGAAAGAAGACAGGATAAAGACATGCTGTGGAAGAGAGACAGAGATTAATAACAGGTATGATTCAATGCAGAGAGGTCTATTAACACATACTGAGTGAGAAAGTTGACTGGAAAGGAAAAACTCAATGCATCATGGGAATTCCCCGGCAGCCTACGTCTATTGCAGCATAACTAAGGGAGGATTCAGGGTCACCTGGTCCAGCCCTAACTATATGCTTTAGCAAAAAGGAAAGTTTGAAGCTAATCTTAAAAGTAGAGATAGTGTCTGTCTCCTGAATCCAAACTGGAAGCTGGTTCCACAGAAGAGGGGCCTGAAAACTGAAGGCTCTGCCTCCCATTCTACTTTTAAATACTCTAGGGACAACAAGTAAGCCTGCAGTGTGAGAGCAAAGTGCTCTAATAGGGTGATATGGTACTACAAGGTCATTAAGATAAGATGGGGCCTGATTATTCAAGACCTTGTATGTGAGGAGCAGGATTTTGAATTCTGGATTTAACAGGAAGCCAATGAAGGGAAGCCAATACAGGAGAAATCTGCTCTCTCTTTCTAGTCCCTGGGATTGGTATCTTGCCCAAAGATATTTGGCATGAAGACTGGAAACCACCAACCTTCTGATTAATAGATGGCCCGCTTTACCTCCTGAGCTACAGGACACTACATGTCACTACATGTCTACATGCCTAAATGCTTTGAGTTGATGCTAATGTGAAAGGTTGATTAGATATTTGAGGAAACAAATCTAAATGTTTTTAATGACTAAGTCTTTAAAGATGGTGGGAAGTTTTTATTCATTCATCACAGAGTTTGATTGACTGATTATTCATCTTTTGAGAAATGTGAAAAACATTTTGATTTTTGTAATGTCTGTAGTACACATGACATCACATTGAAAAATGTCTTAACTGCTTTGAGACCTGCATTAAAAGTGGTGAGAATGACTTTTATGATGTGAGAATTAAGCCAAGTCTATTGAGATAATAATTCATTTATTTAAATGTAATTAAAAAAAATAATACAGAGCTCCAGTTTGTATAAACACAAACATAACAGCCTCTATCCCTAGCTGGGGTGTGCTCTAGCCCCCCACAACCCTGAACTGGATACGTTTAAGAAAATGGATGGATGGATGGAAGAATGATGTATCGTAACAGCTGAATGATGTGCTTTGCTTTTATGCAATGCGGATGAAGCTTATGGAGTTTCAAGTATTAATAAATAGCCCATTTCCACAATTAAAAATGAGTAATTGCTGTTTACAGTTTAGTCTCCACAAACACATGCTTTCAGTCTAGCACACACTAACCCTCTCCATGATATTTTGTTTACTTCGCTTATTCCAGCAGTTGAAATTTTTCCACCAATAATTTCAATGCCTTTCTGTTCGTATCTCTTTTGCCCTCTTGAGTAAAAGTTCAGAGATTATAAATAGGAACTGTTGTGGGGGATGCCTGTGATCTTGAAGGCATGTTAGATTGAAAAGCAGGAGTTGTGTGAACCTGAGAGGTTCACTGCATTTAGTCTTCCACAACAAAACAGTGAAAAACTTTTTCATCGTTAGTGTGATATGGGACATTGTTACTGGCCAGAACATACATTTGCCAGGGTGTTGATTAGTTCCTCATGACTGTGGATTTCAGGAAGTGATCCTATGGGGAATGGCTCATAGTGCAACTTCTTGCCACTACATTATATGCCTTAAACAGGAAAAACACTAGATGGTGCAAGAGCCTTAGTGACATCAATGGTATTCAATATGTAATACAATCAATATATTCAAGTTTCATGTAAAATATTTAGCCTTTGGTTCAGTATATTCAAGATTTATTCAATATATTCAGACTTTACTCAGTATATTCACTTCTCATTCTATACATTCAGACTTTAATTCACTGAATGACTAAATACTTTTCACCCCCCTTTTAAAGACGAAGTCATCAAAATGTTTAGTTTTTTTCCTCAAAACCTAACTGACTTTGGAGAGTTCTGTAACAAGGTAGGTCTAAGTTAGAGTAAAAATGTTCAGAAACAAAAATGAAAAGTGGTGGATTTTATGGAAAATTTATCAAACAGCTGAAATTGAGAAAAGCTAAAATTATACTTTTAAACTCTATGCATCAGAAAACAGACAAAGACACTATATACAATCTGAGAACATCAAATACTGTATAGTCCAGTAAAGTCACGCTATATACTTCTAGCAACCACTTTATTAGGCTCACCTATTCCATAACTTGTTACAGTAACCCAAATATCGAATTAACCTGTCACATCAGCAATTTAGGCATATAGAAATTGCAAGTCTATATGCATAGACATCCATATAGACATAGTCAAGACAGCTTGCTTAAGTTCAAACTGAGTATCAGAGTAAGAATTTCAATTCAATTTTATTTTATTTATATAGCGCCACATCACAACAACAGTCCCCTCAAGGCACAAAGAATGAAAGTTCAAGAATGACACTTAGCATGGTTGATGATGTCAGACAGACTGGTGTGAATATTTCAGACACTGTTATTTCAGACCATCACAGCTGTCTTGTGCCAGATGTTTTGTTGACATCAGCTCAGAAACATCAGGAGGACTGAAGCTCATGACAGGGATCAAACAGGATTCACAGTCTTCACCAGCAGCTCCCTCAGTAACAGTGACCTTTGTTTTGTGTGACATTAGAAGCACTGTATCCTTCTCAGATAATGTAGAGAGGCTCTGGACCTTTACATAATCATGGTATAGTCATTCCTGTAGAAAGTTAAGCAAAGTATATATTGAAGATATATATTACCCTATCAAGTTACTCTGGTATGAATGACTCTGAAAACCTTATGGCAAATAACACACAATTAGCAACGGTTTTTAGTTCGGTCTATCTAATAGACTCCAATTTGTTGATGTAAATGAAGAGTCCTCTTTAAACACATGAGGTTAATTGAACCACAGGGTTCAGTGTTAGGACCAATTCTGTTTACATTATATATGCTTCCCCAAGGCAGCATCATCAGAAGGCATGCATACATTTTTAGTGCAATGCGGATGACACACTATGCAGAACATGAACTAGTGTCCATCTCTCTCTGACACAGAAAAGAGTCACATCACCAAGTAGGAACTGGAGAATTAATACATCATTACTTAAAGAACAAAAAAACCCCGCACAAACTTGAAGAGTTGGCCCGATTTGTACAACATAAAATGGCTGGCAATGAAGAGATGTGAAATTATTGATGATTATGTTATATTGCAAGACACAAGGCAGTAATGCAAAGTAAAATAATATCTTACTGTTCACATTAGGTAAAAAAGAAAAAAAGAAACTTTTTTTCTATGCCTATGCACCTATAACCTAACACTCAAGTTCAAATTCTGGTGGATGCATTGGAGTTAACTCCGGGTTCAGTATCTTGCCCAATCTTGTTCGTCCCACGGCAGCTGGGATAGGTTGTGGAGTTCCAGTGATCTATCTGATTGAGAGGAAGGAAGGAAGGAAGGAAGGAAGGAAGGAAGGACAGAAGGATGGAAGGAAGTGTCACTTTCTGCTACCACTTCAGCTCCCCCCACAGAATATTTCTGGCAACAGTACATAGCTAAAAGTAAGTATTGCCTAAGGCATAGGTGTCAAACTCTGGCCCGAGGGCCAAATTTGGCCCGCAGCCTAGTTACATTTGGCCCGCGAAGCCATACCAAATTACTATTAGAGCTGGCCTACTGGTCAACTAATATATATATTGTTTAGTATTAAACTTTGCTTGTTCCATATTCAGTTTTTCAGCAAAACTTGTTTGAGTCCATAAGAAAAGATTCATTCTTATATCTGGAGGAAGATTTTTTTTTCAATAAATATTAATGTTAGCCCGCGACTTTGTTCCAGTTTTGAATTTTGGCCCACTGTGTATTCGAGTTTGACACCCCTGCCCTAAGGGATTGAAATCACTCATGCTTTCAGACACTTATGTTTAGTTTTAGATTTTCTCCAGTAGATGGAGAGCTTCATTCACCCTGTGTAGACCCACATAATCTGGTTGGATGACATGTATCAAAGCCCATTGCAATTTTGGTTAAGAAATTTGGCTGTCTTGAATTAGGACTACTAGGCAAGGCCTACAACCAGTTTGGTTCAGTTGTATTTACCTGCACTATGTTTCTCAGCTACGTCTGAGTTGAGTTTGAATTATGGATGACAGTAGTAAAGATGTGGCAAGAAGTAGCGATCATAAGATTACATAATATATATGGAGTGAATGAGTGTGCACATCACCCTCCTGTTTCTCACAATTTTATTATTATAATAATATTTTGTTCATGTGTGGCATTTAGCTTGCTAAATGTTAAATAACATCTACAGGTTAACGTTTCTTTAAACGTTTGCAGATGTTATACACAGTGGTTAAAGTACTGGAGTGAGTTCAAACAAAGAAACAAAACAAAACAAGAAATGTGTGTGCACAGCTGTCGGTATGTGATGTGAAGATGTTTGAACTTTTGTAAATGCTTTTCCCCTAAAAAAAAGGAATGCACATATGAGTCAGTCAGTTTGCACACTAACAGCATGCATAAGTATTGCACTTTGTGTTCGGAACGGCAGGTTTTGTGCATTAAAACAACTTGGCATGAATTTGATATTTCTTCTCTTTAATTGCGTAGCTTGAAACCAATTTTTTGGCACTTGCACTTCAACATTATTTTTTTTCCATAACCTTGACAGTTTTGAGTGTCTGATGGAATGCATGAAGATAAGAACTGTGTTGCCAACTCCTCATACACATAATCCTGAATCAGAAATATTGCATTAGGCATTATCATTTTTAAACACAGAACCATGATTTATATGGGGTTTTGCTGATGTTTGTGCACAAACGCAACAATGATCATAATACAACCCAACATATTAAATGTAAATATGTACCGGTTACCATAACTTATGTGTGTCCCACAAAGTAAATTCTTGTCATCTGAATGTAATCTTTTCACACATTTGGAAAAGAAATAGTAAAAACTTGTGGCCTACTTCATATAGTGAATCATATAAGGCGTATATGATTTACTCATGAAAGTGGCCACTTTCTCATTACTTTCACATATTGTTTTAGTAAGTATCCAAAACATACAAGTTTCATTTATATAATTTTTCAACGGAGCTTATATCTGTTTTCACTCTTGTATGCTTTTCATACAAGTTTCACACAAGACAGACACAAACTTTATAAGATTTATATATATCTTTTCCATGGGCAGTGGGAGAAATGTTTCATCACTCATCCAAGTGACTTCTTCAGTCTCAACTGAATGCAGGTTTTCCCAACCTTACAAACAGAACATTTGCATGACTAACTCTACCACCACTGACTAAGGCTACGTCCACACTAATGCATTTTCATTTGAAAACGCATCGTTTTCTCTCCGCTTTGGCCTCCCGTCCACACTGAGACGGCGTTTTTGCTGATGGAAAACGCAGCGTTTTGATAACGCTCTCAAAAACACATACAGTTGGAGACGGTGCTTTCGCGTCGCAGTGTGGACAGCAAAAACGCAGACTTTCTAAAAAAATGACGCATGTTAGTCATATGACGCAGTCATGTGACCAATTAAACTAAGATAGCAGAGGGCATTATACAGCAGTTGGTTTGTTTGACAGCCCTATTAAAGATTAATATCAGTTTGTACATGCTCCAGATAGCTTTTCTTCAAATTCTTTAACTCTCACTCTCTTTTGCAACTTTGTACTTTTGTGTTACTCGCAGCAACAACTCCACCTCATTGTTAGTCCATTTAAAAAACTCGGTGCTTTTCCTCAACATTCTGCCGCGACGTTTCCAAAATGAGGCAGGTCGAATCTTCTTGCGTTTCACGCATGGGAGGTACTGGAACGTAAGCCTTTTCTGTCGTTTCAATGTGGACGCACAACACTGTGAAAACGACTGAAAACGCTAGTGTGGACGCGGAGCGTTTTCAAATCTATCCCGGCTAGTGTGGACGTAGCCTAACAATGGGCCGTGACGTAAGTTTCATTGTCATTAATATGCAAATTGCCATGACCATTGGTCATTGACCAATGACCAATGACCAATGCCCAATCCTTGATTCAGAGATGGTCTTTCATTTTTCATGTAAATTGACTCCCTGCTCAAACCAGTGTTCCTCCCTGTCCAGGGAAGTAGTGCTAAGCAACAGACTAATAAAATAAATAATAAAAAAAATATTAAAATAAATAAAAATAAATAATAAAATATTAGAATTTTGCTCAGCAAAACTAAAGCACAAACTTAGATGGTCTAAAATATGATAATTACACTAAAAATCCTGATGATTGTTCTCAATTGTCTTGATTGTTCTTGATTGTCTCTCAAAAGTAGCCAGAAATGCATCAACAGTACTCAACAGATAAATCAAGAGTTTCAAACTGCAGCTATCAGACATGTAGTTACATTTCTAGGCAGTTACACACCAGGTTATGCCATAGGTAATGTTTATGCTGTAGGTTATATTTCAGGGTTTTCGAGACGTTTGCAGTTTTGACGTAGCTATAAAGTAGAGTTTGCGCTGAAAGATAAATCCCCAGTAACCATTAAAAGGATTACACCCAACACACAAAAATGCATATCTTATTGTTTACGTCCTACATGAGTTAATTGTTTTGTTTCTGTATATAACTCTATATACTCTAGTAGGATCTGGTGTTTAAACAGTGCTCAGTTGGCCTTAAAGTATCCCTTTATTCGAATGTTGCCCAACAGCCTGTGCATGTTGTTCTGGCACATTCCTGAAGGGAGGAGGGGAAAGAAAAATGGAGGAGTGACGAGAGAGAAAACCAGTCATATTACGTCTCAAACCTGTCTAAGGTGTTGTCACAGAGACAGGACGCCAGATTGTTCTGGACAACTTTGCTTTAATCACAGACAACAAAACAGTCTGCATCTTTCAATTAAATCCAAATATGACTTCCATATTTGGCTTGCTTAGGCTGTGTAATGTTTCCCATACACATTATGGTTGGAAGATGATGGACTCACACAATATTCACTCTCTGATAAATGCATCAGAGAACAACTTGGGGTTCAGTATCTTGCCTGAGGACACTTTAGCACAAAGCATCAAAATTCATAAAAGTGCCATAGGGATAATGCCATGGAGACGGGAGTGGAGAAGAAAAGCTCAGTGAGTACCCCAGTATCCTGAGCCTATGAATAGAATAACTAAGGAATAGTTTAAGCTCACCTGATCCAGGCCTAACTGTAAACTTAAAAAAAAAGTTAAAATCCTAGTCTCAATCTTAAAACAAACAGTATTACCTGTTCAAATCCACAAGGTCACTGACAGACTGGTTTCGGTTAGGTTTGGGAGTTGGGTTTTACATTAATCACATTTTCATAAACAGAAGAAGATAGAAGACAGAACATGTTATCACTCAATTTTTCTACGTTCCTTTTGGCAGTAGTTTCTCTGCAGAATTCAAACAGTAAGTTTTATCATTTATACCATGTAATTTCTTCTTCTCCAGTCAAGGTGAAATTCATAGGGTTTTTTTTAACATGTTTTTGGGGCTTTAGCACAGGAACTAAACAAACTCTGGTTTAGTGGTCAGACCACATACTTGACATAGTTGATCTGAAATCTTCCTCTGGCCTTGTCATGACTCAAAATATAAGCATTATCCTTGGGTTATGACATCAGCTCTAAGGTTTTTTTTGTTGTGTTTTGTTTTGTTTTTTGTGAGGACATGACAGTGTGGATATCTAGCAAACAAAGATGGGGAACAGGTACATGAGTTACTTCTTCAACAACCATGAGCTTTTCCTGAATGACAAAAATGTTTAATATAGAGTACGTGCTCTGTAATAGTGTCCTATACTGCTTTTGCCTTCAGCTGGAAGGCAAGTAACATTGGTGGTAAGTAACATTCATGCGTCACAACCAGTGTTGGGCAAGTTACTCTGAAAAAGTAATTAATTACAGTTACTAGTTACTTCTTCAAAAAAAGTAACGGAGTTACAATATTCTAAAAGTAATTAATTACTTGAAAAGTAACTATTGCGCTACTTTAAAAAAAAAAAACCCTCTGGGGTCCAGGGTATAATTGCCCATTTTTAACTACTTTTGATTTTCCCTCTACTTTTCACCTTTAAAAACTATTTTCTTTGCCTTGTTTGGTATCATTCTTTTCAGCACAACCTCACGTGTCTGAATTTACAGTTATGATTTCATTTTGACATACTGTATTAACACAATTGATCTAAAATCAGACAAAAAACATAAAATCAGAGTAGAAAAAGTTATATTTTTTACTGTAACAACCACAAACATGTTTAATGAATCATATTTCACAACTTTAAATGCAAATATAAATTGTCAATTTTAAAATCATATGCACAAGTTTTGCAAACAACAAAGCTATTTGCAGCCATTTACCTTTTACCCCTTTTTTAAATAACCATTTCAAACTATTTACAGAACAATCAGGTGTTCTGCATCAATAAGATGCCACACAAATTATTTATGCCACTCCAAATATTTCTGTCCACTATAAAGGAGAAGATCACAGCCTGATACCTGCAGGTCTGACAGCAGGAGGTGTATCACTCCTGTTTCTACCTGGAGACAGCAGTCGCCTCATTGTTCTGACACACAACACAAAACTATCCACAACACTACGCACTAACTACAAAAGACAACACATTAACTACACACTCCAAACACGCTAAATGTCACAAATCTCTCACATCTCAAAACTCGCTCTCTCTCTTTTTCTGCTCTCTCTCTCTCTCTCTCTCTCTCTCTCGCTGTCACTCCTAAAACTTCCCCCTCTTCCTAAACAACCATGTCATGTCATGTTGCCATATCATTTTTGATTGGTTGGCATGATGCATTTTTCCACCAACACGAAAGGGCAGGTTTGTTTTTGGGTATTTTTTGTTTTTGTTTTTGTTTTGTTTTTTGGTCATATGCAGAGAGCGCTTGCTAGCGCTGTCCTTAGACGTTAAACGTGACGAAACTATTCAGGAAAAAACGCAGCGTATATATTGTTTATCATGACTCTGGTTTTATGTGGCCTATCAACACAATTTAAAGACTGGTATATATCACCTTGTTGCTTTGTCATCTGGAAGTGGTCATGTGATTGGCTTACCGCGACTACTTTATTCTTCCTCAGTCAAACAGCAGCACTCATGCGATTGTTTTGCCCCCTAGCTCCAGGTGTTGTGCCAAAAAGTGATCGTTGGGCAGACAGTGGCTGTGTCCGAATTCAGGGGAAGGATGCTTAAAATGCCATATTTGGATGCAATGACGTCACAGCGACGCGACGAAGGCTGTCTGAATTCAAAGGGGGTGTCCAAATTCATGGGCTGCATCTTCCTGAGGACGCATTTGTAGACCGATTACGTCACAGCGATGTGCCGAAGGCTGTCCAAATTCGTAGATTCCTCCAAATGCAGTCGACAAATGCGTCCTCCTTTTCCCCGAATTTGAAGGATGGGTCAGGTGTGTCCTTCGTGGCCTACCATATCCCAGAATGCATAGCGCGGCTCAGCCAAACTCCAGTTTCCGGCAATGGCGGCCGCTACTAAGTTTTAAAATTACTCTTATTAATCTTTCTTGGTCACAAAATAAACTTTTAACATATTTTCAGGCAAGAATGTGGGTGTGTAAACTTCAAATATCTGCTCGGTTTATCAAGATATCGCATATCTGCAAGAGTGCTTCGATGTTTTCGGAGACGTCTGTTACCCACCAGCTCGATAGCTAGCCGAGAACTCAAGGGTCACTAGAGTCGCCGAGAATGGCACAACTCCCAGCACATCATTTTCAGATCACCGCGGACTTTCGCTACTCAGTTTAAACGTAATATATAAGTCACTTAGATAACCTAAAAATGTTATTGTTTGGCTTTTTTCAGTGTTTTATGTGTTCGTGACTAAATCAGTTTGGCTGAGATTAAAGTTATTAGATTAGATTAGATAAAATAAAACTTTATTAATCCCTCAGGTGGGTTCCTCCTTGGTTTTCACACAGCTGATTAAATGTCAAACAGAAAACTGATTAAACAGAAGTGTGAGATGGTCGAGAATTTACTCCAGTGTCCTGTTATATTTTAGATAGCAAGGAGCAGACGGCCGAGTTTATTAAACTCCACCGAGACAGCGGTGACGCAAATCAGAAGGCTAGACCCTCTAATTTCACAGCCGTTTACTTCCGGCCTACCCGACCTTCTGAGGACCCGGCCCACGTAGACCGCGGAGCCCGGGTCCTCAGGAGGATGCAGCCCATGAATTTGGACATGACTAAAGAGTACTCAAAATGTGGCGACAAATGCGTCCTACTTTTCCACAAATTTGAGGGTTAGTTGTGTCCAAATTCAGGGGATGCTTCAATGCCATATTTGGAGGCAATGGCGTCACAGCAACGAGACGAAGGCTGTCCGAATTCAAAGAGTACTCAAAATGTGGCGACAAATGCGTCCTACTTTTCCCAAAATTTTAAGAATGGTGTCACTACCAGATCCGTACCGGAAACCCGATCAGTACCACGCATGCGCAAATCTTACGTCACTTCCTCTCTTTGCCAACATTGTAACAGTTAGCTCCTAGCTCCATTGCTAGTTAGCTCCTAGCATTTCTCAATAGCTCTGACTCCTTTTCGACTGCCTGGGACATTTAAACAGTGGATAATCCGTATACAAACAAATTCACGCTTTTCTCCTCAACAGAGAGCGTCCCCCGATTGAACAACAGCGACGTAAAATAAGAAGAATGGCGCCTAATTACAGACTTAATAATACTGACTTAGTAATATGTCACGTGAAGATTCATCAGCCAGATTAAGTATTTACTGACAATTGACAGTGATAGCGGACATGATCATCACTATTCCAACAGTCCTCTCCACACAGACAAGCATAAACACACTTGACCATCAATAAATCAAATTTAACACGCGTTTGTAATGACGCTAGTTCAGTTTACAATAGGGTTCATGCGCTTGGTCAGCAGGTGGCAGTATCCTCGTACACTGGGGAGTAAACTGCCATTAAACGAACAGAAGAATAAGAAAACATCTGCACTTGCGCGGTACGGATCGGGCAGACCCGATTTGTACGGTCCGACTTTGCACATGCGCAGTAAGGATTGGGGAGTCCTGATCTGTAACTATCTTTTTATTTTTCGTTTTTGTCTACATTATATTGAAAGGTTTCATTATTGCAAACATTTTAAGAGATACTTATTATTCTTAACATCTTAACAGATACTCTGACCTGTAACTATCGTAAAATGCTTCGAGCGGAAGTAGTGGCCTTTTGCACATGCGTGGTACCGATCGGGTTTCCGGTAGGGATCGGGTAGTGACAACCCAGATAGCAAGACGACATTGAATCTATGTTGATTTTTCATCCGAACCGTCGTATATGGTCGGGGTTGTCCACACGTACCAGCGTATTTTTGAAACCGCTGATTTTTCTATGCGTTTGCACCTTTTGTCCACACGTAATGTATGTCTGGCCGTACATTGTGTTTGTATTTCCAGGCACATTTCACGAAGCAGATCGCAGTCTTCAGAGATATCCACGTGAACGCTGTGATACGTCTGACCTTCAGTCCGAAGAAGAAACCCAGACCAGTCTTAAAAGAAAGCACAAGTAAAACCTTTTTATTCACAAACATATCTTTGATTGTTAAGAATTTATGATCTTGTCTTTTATACATATCTGTGGTGCTTGCATACTGCAATATCGCCACATAATATAGTCCAAAAAGTGGAAGTTTGTAAACTTTTTAAAAATGCAAAGCCGTGTACACTTGTGCACTTCAAAAATTCATTGTATACTGTACCTTCTTGCACGTCTCTGTTTCCTGTGTGTGTTGTTAGAAATCAAACTAACTTTAGGAAACAATATGCCAAAAGCATATTTACAATTACTTAAGACCGTTTTTAATTTCTTTTCTTTAGACCAAATCCCCTGTACACATATACGGACTCAGAGGATGAGCAGCCTACAAAAAAACGGTTTCCCCAGGCCCCTCGAGTGAAAATACCAGGTAATAAAATACTGTCTAGTGTCTGTGTACATATCTGTGTCTGACACAAGGAAACTTTTTTGACAAGTTGTCTGTATTCTTAAATACTTAAAAAATTATCTTTTTCTAAACAGCCCTCATCACTCCGCAGTCTGCCCCCCAGCCCACTGATAGCAACCGTCATAATGCCCCACCCAGCTTCCGGCACCTTTCGCCACTCCGGCACAAACCGACACAGCTTTGCGATCTCCCCAGCATGCAGAGTCTGATGTCTTCCCTATAGATGGTATGCTTTTAAAAAAGCTTTAAAGCTGCATCACAATGTCATTGTACTCTTATCTAAAAAAAAAACCTAATTTATACTCCTGAATGTCATCTTGTTGTGATTTTTTTTTCCTGTAGATTCCAGAGACTCTGTGAGGCCACTATTGCAAGGCAAGTTTGAAAATCTTGGAATTTCACAGTTTACATGGTATAACAAATATATGTGACAGGCAAAAACTAGTAAACACTTTTAGCAGTTACAAGAACTAACAAATGAATATCCAACAAAAGGGAATAGAAATACATTGTACTGCCAATACTTTGGTTTATTCTTTGTATGACTTGAAAATCAGGCTTTAGGGAAAACCAAATGACATGTTTCTATCATCAATTACATGAAGTAAACACACAAGCACTTGCATACACATTTAAGACATGAGACTCGCTAATTCCATCTCTTAAAATGTGTCTATAGGTGAGACGCTTTGCGTTGATTGGTGCTGCTGGACCACACTGGAGGTGCGAATCCGCCGTGTAATGGTTTATGCCATTACAAAGGAGCTGGCCTCTGTACTCAACTGGACAGGGGAAAAAAAACAAGGACCAGACAAAGCAAAAAAGGGCATTTAAAGAGACAGCGCTGTGCAGATGCATATTTGGTAAGTTTTAACATTTATTGTAGTTTTATGAGCCTAAAGTGAACAATAAAGGGATCAATTGATGTGCTGGGTGTGTTTCACATTTCCTATGTCTGTTTTTTGCTATATTACTTTGTCTTTCTTAATAACAAGACTTTCATGTCCGGTTAATCTGGAGATGGAGTCTTTGGTCTTCGGCTTGTTTTGTCCTCGGGTTGTACACTTTGTACAGCCCGAGGACCCCATGTTTTCTTTTTTTTTTTTTTTTAAAGGATACACGGCACACCATGCTAAGACATATCACATTTTCAGCTTATAGCTCTTTGGGAATCAAATGCGGCAGTTTGCTGATTTCCGCCTGGTGACTTTCATGTTTATTAGCCTAGGAGTTTACATACTTTCTCCCTGCTGAAGACAATTAACAAGAGCTTATTCATGTGCTCTAATTCCCTTTTTTTGTCTTTGTTTTTTTGTGTGTGTGTCTATTTTTGTCCTAGATGGCCTGGCGCAGCAGGTAGGGGCGAACTCTATGTCTGAGTTGGTCTTTGCTCAAGCAGTCCAGAAATGGCTCAGATATGCTCCAGATCGTACGGGTGGCGCGCAGGACGCACATCATCCATCCCCATCCCGGAGTAAATAATAAAAAGTGACGTGAAACATAGAAATGTAAATAGGAAACTTTGTCTTTTAATAAAGTATTTTGCAAATGATACATGTCTATTGACCTTTTTTGTTTTTTGTTTTTTCAATAAAAAGCAACTGTGCGAAAGAGGTGGAAAATCAACACCATATCTCAACAGTGTTTCAATATCAGAATCTGACATTGTTTCAATGTCAACAGTGTTAGAAAATATAACGTTGAATCAATGTCAGGTTTCAACATTGATTCAACATCAAAACCTGACGTTGTTTCAACATTAAAAATGGGTGCAAGAGTGACGTTGGGTCAACGTCAGATCTCAACGTTGGTTCAATGACATCGCCTGATATTGACTCAACATTGTTTCAATGTTTCCTTGCTATCTGGGAAATGGGTCCGATGTATCTGTCGCTACCCGATCCGTACTGGAAACCCGATCGGTACCCCGCATGCGCAAATCTTACGTCACTTCCTCTCTTTGCCAACATTGCGACATACAATATATTTGAATGATACGGTTAGTGCCCAGTTAGCTCCTAGCATTTCTCAACAGCTCTGCCTCCTTTTCAACTACCGGGACATTTAAACAATGGATAATCCGTATACAAACAAATTCATGCTTTTCTCCTCAACAGAGAGCGTTCCCCGATTGAACAACAGCGCCGTAAAATAAGAAGAATGGTGCCTAATTACAGAGTTAATAATGCAGACTTTGTAATATGTCACGTGAAGATTCGTAAGTGTTTACTGACAATTGACAGTGATAGCGGACATCATCATCACTATTCCAATCAATCCTCTCCACACAGACAAGCATAAACACACTCGACTATCACTAAATCAAATTTAACACGCATTTGTAATGACGCTAATTCAGTTTACAATAGGGTTCATTCGCTTGGTCAGCAGGTGGCAGTATCCTCGTACACTGGGGAGTAAACTGCCATTAAACGAACAGGAGAAGAAGAAAACCCCTGCACATGCGCGGTACGGATCGGGTAGACCCGATTTGTACGGTCCGACTTTGCACATGCGCAGTAAAGATCGGGGAGTCCTGATCCATAACTATCTTTTTATTTTTCATTTTTGTCTACATTATATTGAAATGTTTCATTATTGGAAACATTTTAAGAGATACTTATTATTCTTAACATCTTAACAGATACTTTGACCCGTAACTATCGTAAAACGCTTCGACCGGAAGTAGACACCTTTCGCGCATGCGGGGTACCGATCGGGTTTCCGGTACAGATCGGGTAGTGACAGCGACAGTGGTCGTGTCCAAATTCATGGGCTGCATCCTCCTGAGGACCCGGCCTCCGCGGTCTACGTGGGCCGGGTCCTCAGAAGGTCGGGTAGGCCGGAAGTAAACGGCTGGGAAAATTGGACGGTCTAGCCTTCTGATTAGCGTCACCGCTGTCTTGGTGGAGTTTAATAAACTCGGCCGTCTGCTCCTTGCTATCTAAAATATAACAGGACACTGGTGTAAATTCTCGACCGCCTCATACTTCTGTTTAATCAGTTTTCTGTTTGATGTTTATTCAGCTGTGTGAAAACCAAGGAGGAACCCACCTGAGGGATTAATAAAGTTTCATTTTATCTAATCTAATCTAATAACTTTAATCTCAGCCAAACCGATTTACTCACGAACAAATAAAACACTGAAAAAAGCCCAACAATAACATTTTTAGGTTGTCTAAGTGACTTATATATTACGTTTAACCTGAGTAGCGAAAGTCCGCGGTGATCAGAATATGATGTGCCGGGAGTTGTGCCGTTCTCAGCGGCTTCAGTGACCCTCGAGACCCCACTCAAGAGCATGCGGCCCATGAATTTGGACACGACCAGTATCCTTCGTGTCCTACCATATTCCAGGATTCATTGCGGGTCATACAGGAGATTTTTCTCTGATAACGATGGTGGCCGAAGTGGGAGAGGAAAACACTTTCAAATGTAAGTACATGAAAATCTGGTTGTACAAAAGTTAAATTGTTATAGCGGTTGTGTTATTAAGCTTTGGGCATCTGCATAGACATGTTTTTTTTAATTTAAGTAACCATAAACCAGCTTGTATGGTGGGTCCCTTGGTTTTTCATGTATTGCCGCTTACATACAGCTAACTTAGATTTTTTCGAATTGGTGATATGTTGTGGGGAACAAAGAACAAAGACCAAACGGCTTAATTTATTAAAACAAGGAGAAAACGATCACCTCTTCACTGGGGTGAAGAATTGGGCCACTATGGCATGGAGGTACAGGAATAAATCAATTTACACATCATATTCATATGAGTAGGGTTTTATTAACCCTCATGCTGTACAGCAGCGGTCCCCAACCTTTTTTGCGCCACAGAGCAGTTTATGTCAGACACGGAGCGGCCTTTAAGGTATCGTTACGGTGGCCCTGAGAGGCCAAACGGACTGCAACTTCAGAAAACACTTGCAAAAAGAAAAATGCTGCAAAAAGGAAAATGCTGCAAAAAGAAAAACGCTGCACTACAACTTCAAGAAAAACGCTGCACTGCAACTTCAGAAAACACCTGCAAAAAGAAAAATGCTGCAAAAAGAAAAACGCTGCAAAAAGAAAAACACCTGCAAAAAGAAAAACGCTGCAAAAAGAAAAATGCTGCAAAAAGAAAAATGCTGCAAAAGCACACAAAGCACAACGGAAATAGGAAAAGACACAACGGAAATGTTCCTGGGGAGACAATAACCCGACGGACCAGTTGCACGAACCAAAACATGCTAACCAGTGCGCTGGGACTGGGAGACACTTCAAAGAAGTGGAAGAGAGGTAAATGTGTTGTAATCTCATGATTCTAATAATACTACAGATATCTGGAATATACATTCAAAGATTATTCTAACAAAGATAATGTTTAATGTAGCCTTAGAAATGAAGCTTTTTTAAACTCGAGAACAAATACTAATAAGTCAAAGTCATTAAGGAGTGTTGCAGTTAATGTGTTCAGGTTTTAATTTGGCATTGTGTCTTCATCAGGCAATGTATTGTCCATATTGTGGAATCCAGCTAGTGGGGCAAATTGGAGTTTTTTGTGGGTCCTGTGGAACTAACATTCAAGTTTTAGCACCTTTTAAAGAGAATGGTAAGCACTTCACTTTCCTAAGTTCTAGTATTTATTGCTCACCTTTTAATTGCTTCATAACGACTGATATACACCACAGTAGCTTCAGTAGTGCGTGTTAAACTTTTTTTGGGGGGGCGGGGATTATTATTCATGTGCCATTCCAAAAGTACTATATTCATTTCTTTATTCTAAGGTTTTTGTATTGTTAAAGACTCTGTATGCAAAGATAAATCAGAATTCCACAAATGCAAAGGAGTGAACTGGTACTAAGAACTGTATTCTGGTTTAAGCCTACCACCGGTTCTACAGCATATTTTTAAAAAATTGTTTATGACTTGTCTATAGCAATAGGGCATATGTACACAGTGATGAAATTCTTCTAACTTCTCTAATTTTGCTCATTTTGAGTTGTCAGCATAGAGGTCTTAATGAGAGTGATAAGTCCTGAATCCTGGTCCATGTTCTTTGAGCTTTCGCTGGCCTTTATTTAAGCACACATCAAGAAGATTAAATACTTGAGTCATGTTTATTGAGAGTTGTTTCAGATGTGGTATTTTTTTAAAAACACTTATTAAGTGCATTTGTGGATTCCTGTGGTCGTAATTATCTTTTCACGTTTTCTCTTCAACCTTAGGCCCAGTCTCAGTCACAGACATCATCAATAAGTATTTCTCTGAGGGCCATACATATGAAGTGATCCTGGATTTTCTTGAAAACAAGCATAATATTTGTATGAGTCTGAGAACATTAAAGAGGAGGCTAAAAGATGCTGGAATGACTAGAAGGACTGACTCCCACTGACATTGTCATTTCCACTGTTACACAAGAACTGAGAGGCTCCGGTCAGCTTCTGGGTTACAGATCCATGTGTCAGACACTGCGACAAAAGTATAATCTGACAGTTAAAAGAAATGATGTAATGCACATACTCTCAAGACTAGATCCATATGGTGTTAAGCGTTGCTGTAAACGCAGGTTTGTTCGAAGAGGATATTTTTCAGAAGGACCAAATCAAGTGTGGCATGTGGATGGTTATGATAAGCTGAAACCCTTTGGTGTTGCTATTAGTGCATGTGTCGATGGATTTTCAAGGAAAGTTATGTGGCTCAGCTGTGGCAGCTCAAATAATGACCCAGGTGTTATTGCAAAATATTATATGGAGTGCCTGACACGGTTTGGTCAACTTCCAGCATACCTTCGTACAGACTGTGGCACAGAAAATGGCACAATGGCAGCCATTCACTGTGCTTTAAGATCAGACCATGGAGATGAACTTGCAGGAGCCCACAGTCATATGTATGGCACCTCAACTACAAATCAACGGATTGAAAGTTGGTGGTCTTCGTTCAGAAAGCAAAGGTACATGGCTTTTAAAATATATTCTGAAACTAAAATTGAATGGTTTTGAAGGTGTTTCGTGGTCAGCGATATACTTTTTTTTGTGGGTGGGGTTTTATACTCAAATATTAAATTACAGTCACAAACAAACAAACAAAAACATAGTCACCTACACATTTTTCTCATGTGATGCAAGACTGCTTCAAAAACTGTAATAAATGGTTTGGTATACCAGTGACATTTGTTTGTATTAAAACACACTCAGAAAGAAAATCCGACTCACACATTCCACAAAAGTCCTAAAAAGGAACTATGAAAAACAACAAACAAACTGACATTCAACATTTTAATAAATTATTATAAATCCTATAGGCAATGGCATCAGTAAAGATTGATCTATTTAAAATTGAGTAAAATTTATTCAATTTTGTGTGCCTACGTAGTACCAAACTAACATCTAGATCAAATAGTTTACCTGTAGGGAGTCATATAAATAAAAGAACAAGGGATTCTTCAAATTTGAGAACTGTAATAGGAGTAATATAAGAACACTGATCCAACATGACAGAAATCCATTTGTTATAGGAGGTCATTCGTTTCAGACATTTCTTCGACTTTGTGTGCCAAAAAAAAAAATACTGATGTTTTCACTAGCTTTTGGATTTCTGTGTGGTATCTAACAAGTGATAACAGCTTCAGTGTTCATGTACAAACAAAATAGTACATTTATATGGACACACCTGTATATTACAACTTTTCTTAAGTTCAGCCGCCAAATGCAGGAATAACTGAAGGATTAATCATTTTGTTAAATTTTGTTATTTGTGTGAAGTTGCTTTTTTTTCCTGCAGTGCATTGATGAAACACTTCAGAACATGTGAATAAGCTTTTCTTTGAACGAAATTGCGCACAGTTCAATATTCTTAAGATTACAACTTTTTTTAAAGAGGACAATTACATTTAATTACTTGTGTTATTAAATTTTATATGCCTTGTCATTCCACCATTAGAACTCAGTTCTGGATTGAACTCTTCAGTGACCTGAGGGAGAGGCATCTTTTCAACAGCAGTCACGAACATAAATGCCTTCTACGATATGTCTTCCTCAATGTCTTGCAAAAAGAGCTTGACGAGTACAGAGATCTCTGGAACACTCACACCATCCGACCTGTGCGCCAATCTTGTTGTCCATCTGGTAAACCAGAAGCCATTTATCACCTACCTCATAGGTATGTATTTAGTCCATGTATTTTATTTCATAGTTTTACTAAAATTTGTCTTCCTCAGTATAGTGTATTGTATGTGCAGGATACCTGTCCAGCTTGCTGTTATTCCATCTTTTGTTCATTTATATAATTGTTCAGGAACAGTCCATCCCTTATGTGCACTCTTTTCTTTCTTGACCTAACCACTTGAGTTAAGTAAGCAGTATGTCATTTAGGTTTAACAATTTGCCCTAACTGTTACTCACTTTAGCAATTGAATAGTGTGTTTTGTTGTTTTCACCTTTTTGCTGAATAGAAATTAAAGCTGCCACTTGTGTTTTGCCATTAGTTCTGTTCTCTGACTTCATGCACATACGTTTTATTTTTATATTTTTCCCCCCCCCAAAAAAACATGTTACACAATCATATTAATTTTGGATCACATCTTGGCTAAAAACGACAAATGTAGATATATGCATAATTAAGATTTTTTAAAATCACAATTTCCAGAACTGACTTTTAATTATAAGATTGACTTTGCGCTTTTGCTGTAACCTTGAAGGATAGTACCTGGAGAAGTGACTGAATTTGTTCATTTTTCTGACTGACCTAAGGTATGGTGGAAGAGAGTGTGGATTCCAAGTGCCTCAAGAAATCCTGCACCAGTTTGATGACATTCTACCTGCTCAGTACAGTCTATGTGGGGACGACAATCTCCAGGTTCATTTCACAAACTTGGAAAGACAGAGTGAGCTCCCTCGACCAGTCAACTGGACTACTGCAGTTGAAAATTATATAACACTCAAAAATATGACTGGACTTTAGAAGTCAATGTAAAATCATCTGCTAGATGTGGGTACAATTACCACTGACACTAATTGTCACAAACCAACTTTAATGAGCATTTAGGTAAAAAAATAGTACCATAGTTTGTATATAAATAGTTTCACTACCGTCAACTTTACAGTGTGTTCGCTTTCTACCTGAAGAAATCAAAAGACCATACTGTACAAAATAACTTGTTCCTTTTAATTAGGTACTGTAACAAACACTTTGATTAATTTGGAGATCTGTTTTACAAACAAAGGTTTACAAAAACATTCTGCAATACCTGTATTTATGTGTTGTTGTTTTTTAACTCAAAGAACAACTTGTATATCTTACAAAAAATGTAATCAAACACATAAGTGTTTGATTAAATAAAGCCTTTTAACTGAATTTATCAGATTTTTTTCCCTGTGTTATTATACTAGCGTGTCTCAGTACATTAGAATACTTCAGAAATGCTTTATTTTGTTACTTTGGCAATTTCTTAACACAGTGAAATATGTCTAACTTTTTCAATTGTCCCACTATGATATTATGTTTTTGAAATTCCAAAACCTGATTGAACTTTCTGCGATGCATAAAACTTTATGTGATTTACAGAAATTATTATAAATTATTAGAAACAAAATTTTCAGATTTTAAAATTACAAACTTCAAATGTTTACTAAAACCATAAATGTGGCTTAAAAGCAAAAGGACTTGGACCTTAGGGAAGCCCAAACCCAGGAGAGTTCTGGATGCCATAATCCATGGCTTCTTGGAAGTCCTCATAACTGTGTAACACTGGGATTTTGATAGTATTTGCACAGACATCTGCTACAGGGAAGCGTGAAGTGGTCTGGAAAAGAAGCTGTGGCTTTGGCTGAATTGTTGCAGGAGGAATTTCCCTCAGTCCAGTTGCAAACATAAGGATGTCTTCAAGAGACAGACTTCCATTTCTTTCTGAAAATATAAAGAGAATAAAAGTTATTACTAATGATAATAAACAGGAAAAGGGGGCCATTACACTTTGCTGGCATAAATGTACTCATTTCAATATTTTCAACCAAATTTAATACCTTCTACAGAAAGCAGATAGTCTTGCCAGTAGCTTAGTACTCTTGTCTCCTCTTGACGCCTAGAGCTGCCAGGTGGACCAAATTGCACATGAAAGATGTTCTCCAGAAGATCAGCTGTCAGCCTGGTCTCAGTGTAGCACATGAATGAGAAAAAGAGTGAAGGATGCTGTTCCAGGGCGTTTAGAAAATCCAGTGTTGCTAGACCCTCTCTGAAACTAGAAAACAGTCTAATTTTTAATAAAATGTTTAATGTTATTTGTGCAAGAAAGCAAAACTTCACATCCGAAACTACTGTGTTAAGAGAGTAACCAACATTCTTACCTAGCTAAGACACTCATCCTGCTACAAAAAAGAAGTCCTCCTGAAAAAGGTCTTGCATTTAGAATATATTTTTTCCGTCCTTTAAATTTCACGGGAATAAAAAAACTAACAATTTATTCTTCTGAAAAGATTTTGTTAAATGGGCACATAATAGTCTGAATTCTATACCTTTGGATGGAAAGATGGTTTCGGTAGATGAAGTACCACTGAATGTAATCCGCTACTACCTTCTTCTTATCCTCCAGTGTCCTCATGAATCGATAGCATCCTGCTGTCTGGAGCATGCTTGAGTGTTTTTCTGAGATTACTCGGAGCTCACTTAGAGATGTTGCATTCTTTATCTAAAGAGAAAAATATATATTACACACACACATACACATGCACAAGTGACATCCTTCGCATGCTGTCTATTAATGTGCAATTTAACACAGTCTTGGGTTACACAATCAGTAATCATTTCAGGCATCAGTTAGTTACCAAGATTATGTTAAGTGGATAACTAAAACTAAAAATTTGCATTTATTGGCGTTTGTCAGAATCATAACATCACAAATTTACCTCTAGTAGAGCCTTCTTGATTTCTTCATCTGGTATATCATCAATTGGTGCCTCGAATGTCTCGTCTTTTCCAACAAGGTACATAAAGAAGTTTGGAGATAAACAACATGGCCCTGGACCACCATGGACAATGGAAACTGCAATCATTCTTCCAATGTAGAAATATTCATTTTCATCTGCAGCTAAAGATAAAGACAATTCATTATAATAAAGTAATTTTGACCATGGAAAAAAATGTGAAAAAAAATAGATACCTTTACTAGGAAATGTGAGATATTTGGCATAGTCTTTTCCTTCGAATATTCTTCTCGTCCTTATGGCTTCCATCAAAAGGGTGAGAAATTCTGGAGTAGGCCCACCTGTGTCGATTGCCTCTTCAGCCAGCCCCACGTCATCAGAGAATTTCACCATCATGCCAGAGTTGGGACTATATGAAGACCTTCTGAAGCCTCGGTAGGCACCATCCTACACATTGGCTCGGTTAATGTTGAATCTGCTACAGGAGGTTTTGTTGATCTTCAGAGCCAGATTTGAGATGACATCTGCAGCCGTCAATCCATCAGGTTCATCACTGTAGAATGAGTCAGTGAAAAGCAACAAAATATTTACACTATTTACACTTTATGTATTTTTTTTGTTTAATATCTTTTAAGTAATTTTTCTTGCTTTATCAATTGGCCTTTTTCTGTTAATTAATTTTAAAAAGCAAAATAGTAATATGAAGAACAATCATCAGCAACCAAATAATTTTAAGAATCTTTTTTTTCTGAATACAATCATCAGCAGAATAACTTCACAGGAACAGTTAAGCTATGTTTGCTCCTGTAAAAGGTTAGGATCAAAAATAGCAGCAGTACCCAGCACTATTTTTAGTAAACAAATATTTGATAAATAGGTTAACTGCAAGTCACACATTATGGGTTTATTGTTCTTATTCAAGATATGAAAGTTACCAGTTTTCCTTTTGCAACTTCTCTCCCTCAGCATCTGAAGAACTGCTGTCAATAACGACAGGTGCATAGATATTGGTATAGATACTGTGAAAGAAGAGTAAAAACAGAAGATTAAAATACATTTTATGTAATAGTAATTCTGACTCTACATTTGGCTGGGTTGGGTCTGAAGTACTTCACCGTGACTGAATTTGCTCAAGTTATGGATTAGATAGAGAACCTCTATAATTAAAGAAAAAACAACAACAACAAAAAACAAAACGGTTTCACTGAGCTTATTACTTTATAATTATTTACAAGATATATCATTTTATATTTCTAAAATTTTAGAATCACATTCAGAATCATAATACTTCATTGATCCCTAGGGGAAATCATGTAATTTTATAATGTCAGACTAACTTGTAACTTGTAGTATGTTCTCCTGATGTGGATGCCATTTGAGATTCTGTACCACACTGAACCTTCAGCATAAACACAAACACAACACAATGCCATAACAACTGCAGATGTAATGGTATGCAAATGAAACGTAACAATTAAATATGCAACATTGTTATACAAAAGAGTATTATGTACTTGCACATCAGATGTTTGGGATATTGAAGGTGACCTATAAAATATAGATCCAATGATAAAAAGAAAATGTTATAAAACATAACATGCTTTTGTGGCCATCGAATGCTAACATTAAAGTGTTAAGAACATTAGATGTTTATATATCTGCCACAGAGGCCAGATCAATGTGCTAGAAGGTAGCCAACTTACCGACGTATAGGCTCTGGTGTACTGCTTTCTGGACTTGACCAAAGCTGTCAGATAAAATCATCAAACACCAAACTCGTTGATTATGGCTGCTCAGATTCTTACCACTATATATACAACGATAGAATGATATTAGTCTTATATTCAGACATTGAATGCATTATGCCGGAACTGAGAGCACTAACATCTCCAACTAATGAATCCTTGAGATTTACATACCACTGTGTCAGAGAGGGGTGACGTAACGGGTGGTACCCTAACGATAACTTCATCATCCTCCTCATCTTCTGAAGCACTAACATCTGTGGGAACGTATGAAATACTTTGGCTAAAATCTTCAACACAGTAATCACAAGATTCTTTAACAATATGACTATAAAAAAGAATGAATGGCAATTCTATTTAACTCACATTCTGACAAAAAGTCCTCAAGTGTGCAGACAAATAGTGTATTTCTTTGGTAAGACTTGCCAACGGCCTCTTTGTAGAGTTCAATCGTAAAGGGTGTGTCAGTTCCTGGAATATTTTTTATTTGAGAGCCATCAGGGTAGAGCAGGATGTATTCTACATCTTTCATATCTTGGTTGAAATCTTTCAGTTTTTTAATGGCAGCACCCAACAGCCTCTCGGATGACCAGCTTGGGTCAACATGTAATGGTAGTGATTTCCCTCTTATGGGTCTCATGCCAGTCTTTTTTTTGTTCATGATCCCAACAGAAATCTAGATTACATTTTAGGAAAAAAGAAGTGGTCACATATTAGAAAAGTGTTGTCAGACAACAGATTAACATTTAAAAAACTTGTTATTTATACCTTCACTGTTTTCTTTGATTTCTTTTTGGATTTTGAGAACATCCTCCTTTCTGCCTCTTTACCTTCACGGTACTTGAAGAACTGCTGAACAACTGTCTTGGCTGAACAGGAAAAAAGGGTGAAAGACTGAGAGACTCTTTATTGGTCTATCGTTGTTTATAATTCAAAAGCAAACATGAAAAAGTAATTATTCAAAAAACTTATGAACATAATGCACAAAAAAATCTACCTCTTCCCCACAGTCACATCCAGCAGAAAAATGTCTTTGCTTTCAGAAATGCAGATTTATTAGTCACATGACACCTGATGTCCTTTTTTTTTCATTTATGACACTATCTGTAAATTACAAACACCTGAACAAATCTTGCCCTTTTAAGTTTTTTCCGTATAGAACGAGTTACAATAGCAGAAAAAATTACCTCTTGAGTCTTCTTGTTCTGTGGAAGCATCTTTAGCTTGAGAACTTTTGTCAAGTTCTCAAACTGGAATCCACAGAATGGGCAATACATCTTAACCTGAAAAACATGAGTTGTATGATTTTAGCAATTTATTTTACAAAGCAGTCATATATATATATATATATATATATATATACATATATACACATATATATATACATATATACACACATATACACATATAAATATACATATACACACACACATATGTATATATATATATATATATATATATATATATATATATATATATATATATATATATATATATATATATATATATATATATATATGAACACATTGTACAGTCGAGTCTAAACAGTGTACTTACATCTGGACTCGTTAGGCACTGTTTTTGGCTGCAATGGTTATTATTATATTTACATGCTTCCATCTGCCATTTCTGGTCGGTGACAACTCGTACTTTTCTCTTATTCTCCCTCCCTCGCTCACAGACACCTAACGGGTATGGCAGTCCATTCTCCCTGCAGCACGGACTACACTGCCCATGAGGCTACATTCTTTAGGGCCATGCCTGCAACACTCTGCCTATTGCCTTCATATTAAATCATTTTTGTGAATAATTTTAAAAAATATTTCTTCACGTTATTATGCGAGCCGCAAGTAGGGGTGACGGGCCGGGAGATTGACACGCAGGCATTAGAGCCTCTTAATGCGTGTTTTGTTTGATAGAGAGGGAATGGCCTTATGAAACAGGAAAATACCGCTGTGCTATCCATTTGTTTCAACAAAGTAACTGTATTCTAAATACCACCTTTTTAAACAGTAACTGTAACGGAATACAGTTACTCATATTTTGTATTTTAAATACGTAATGCCGGTACATGTATTCCGTTACTTCCCAACACTGTATATGTACACACACTCACACACTCACACAACTTACATTAACTTATTCATATAGATGTATTCTGTCTTGCATATATAGACTTTCGTTCTCCTTTTCTCCAGAGCATACCTCCACCTCTCGAGGCCCTCTGACTGTGCAGTGCTTTCTGCAAACATCATACCTCACAGAGACTACTGCCTGACCTCATCTGTGAATCACCATCGCAAACAAGAAGGCTCAGAGCTGATCCATAATGTAAGCCTTTCCCTACCTCTCTTTGCCTTACGCCTTTCCTCACCCACCTTTCTTTGTTAACCTCTTTCTTCAAACACTTTCCTGTACTTCCTCATTACACTAGTCTCCTTATCCTCTTTTCCCTGTCCAGAGGATACACCAAAGACCTCTTGGCGGTTTTTCTCACCACTTCAGTTTTACTTTCCCAGTCATCTGGTAACTCTTTTCTACTATCCAGAGCCTGTTTGTACTCATCACTGAACTCTTTGCAAAATTCTTTTTTCTTCAACTTCCACCAGTTACTCCTTTCCTTCAACATTTAACATTAACTCGCTTTGTCTTGTCCAGAGCAATCCTATAGGCTACCAACTGATGCTGCCTAGTTACATTCTCTACTGACAATGTATGTGTATATATGCTTCCTAAAGAAAACAAAGGAACACTTTTTAATATATGTAAAGCATTAAGCCAGTTAAACTTTTGTGATATTGAGCCGATTAATTACGTAGCACAAGGGGTTGTTAATCACTTTTAGCTACTTTAGTGATAATGAAACTATCAACAAGTGCACTAGAGGTCCAACAGTAAGACAGCTCCCAAAACAGTAATGGTTTTACACATGGAGGCCACTCACATTTCCCCCTCCTAATCTGTTGTGACTTTTTTAGTCATGCATGTGGCTTAGGTCAGTGTTACTGGGGCAATACTTGCACCCTATAGCGGTTGCACAGGTAGCCAAACTCCTCCATGATGGCACATCAGTATATAGTGGTCACTCATTTATCGCGGTAGTTACGTCCCAAAATAACCCACGATAAGTGAAATCCGCAAAGTAGACAACATCTTTTTTTCTTTTTTTTACAATTATTATAGATGTTTTAAGGCTGTAAAACTCCTCACTACACACTTTACACACTTTTCTCAGACAGGTATGAACATTTTCACACTTTTCTCTCTTGTTTAAACTCTCAAAGTTCAAAACTTCGTAGAAAAATAAGTCCAGTATTATAAGATCAAACCAAAGGCACCCGCTGTTGCCTTTGAGAGTGCAAAACATTTCGTCAACATTGTTGTGTTTGTTGGGGCGAAAACTTACAAACATAAAGTACAGCACTTCAGAGTCACACCGCTAGCAATCAAAGATTTGTGTAAATTTGACAAGCTGAACGCATTCTGTACTGTATAGGTGACACGGCACGAGATTGATTGACAATGGGCTACAGCCAATCAGGATGCAGAACACAATGCGCTGTTAAAAAAAAATGCATGCAAAATTGCACGAAAAAAAATCCGCGAAACAGCAAGGCCGCGAAAGGTGAACCGCGTTATAGCGGGGGACCACTGTATTCCATTACCATTACAGTGTCTCCCAACACAGTCTCAAGAGCATGCAGGGGATTACAGGAGACAAGCAGCTACTCTAGGAGAGCTGGACAGGGCTGTAGAAGTTTGAGCAAGGAGGAACAGGATGAGTGCTCCCTGACCACTGAAAAATGATATCCAGCAGGCCAATGGTGGGAATGTCTCTGACCAAAGAGTCAGAAACAGACTCCATGGGAGAGATCCAAGGCCCCAA
This sequence comes from Pelmatolapia mariae, assembly GCF_036321145.2. Classification (NCBI taxonomy): domain Eukaryota; kingdom Metazoa; phylum Chordata; class Actinopteri; order Cichliformes; family Cichlidae; genus Pelmatolapia; species Pelmatolapia mariae. The sequence continues at coordinate 2,534,851 of NC_086230.1, read as the reverse complement.
CAATGGCTGTAGCCCATTGTCAATCAATCTCGTGCCGTTTCTCCTGTACAGTACAGAATGCATTCAGCTTGTCAAATTTACACAAATCTAGTGGGCCCTGTGCTTACTGCCCAACACTATGGAGCCAAACTGGCATTTGCCAGAGAATACCAGAAATGGCAGGCCCAGCACTGGTGCAGTGTTCTTGGATAGAGCGTGGAGAAACTATGGAGAATGTTATTTTGTCTGTAACTTTCCATCTCAGACAGTCTTGGTCCAGATTTGGGAGAAGATCTAGCAGGATATCATCTGTTATCTCATTAGGAGCATGCCACAATATTGTCAGGCATGCTTAAAAGCACATGGTGGCCATACAAAGTACCATTTTGAGCTGCACCAATGAAATTTCAGCAAAATGGACTAATCTGCCACATTTTTTCACTTTCATTTTTGAGGCATATTTCTAGTCCTCTGTAAAACAATAATGTTCATTTCCATCAAATAATATGGCATCCTTTCATTCCTAACACATTACTCAGTCCATTTCAGTAATATATACCCAACAGGATTTTTTCTCTTTAAGATCTGTGTTTTCTATGTGTTCCTTTATTTTTGTACCAGTGTCTTTAAGCTTATTTCTGCATTTTTGACCTTGTATGTATCTTATATAAAATCAAAAATAAAGTCAAACCTCTGCACTCAAATCTTGTTAAAAAGAACAGTTCAAAGAAATCATTTATAACGTCCAAATACCACGACATCCAAGTCCATGATGAGTGTATGTAGACCACAGTTGTAAGATAGAAATAATTTTCTGTTTCCAGTGGAGTTATTGCTGTCTTCCTCACTCTGTGTACAGGGGGAGACACACACACCTACTAGCACACAAAACACGCATGTATGTTTACCTATCTTTGTGAGGACATTCAGTGATAAATATTAATCAATACTCATAATCTTATGGCTCCCTTAACTCTACATTTGACCATCACAACAGAGTACCAAACCTAAATGTAATTCTAGCTCTAATCCTGAAGCCAAGCCTGCAGGGGGTTCCTTTTTGTTTCAGATTTACTGAGTAGTTTGGGGCAGCAAAATATGTGTGCATGTGTGTCTGCCTGTGTGTGTATGCATGCGAAGGAGCTTGAAAGAAAGCAACTGGACTTCTTTAAGTTTCTTGAAGAGTCACCTCCCATCCAAGGTGTGAAAAAGGGCTACCATGGTACCTGGTAGACTGAGAACCCATACAGACATTAAAGGAAAATGACTTTCTCACTGATGTAAACATTGACATCACATTTTCAGCAGGTTGCTTTCAGAAAACCACTCTGATACCAGACAGAATTGTCAGCTCATTACTCTCTTTAAGACCTTTGTAGGTCAGAACTAATTACTGAAAGTAACTCAAGACTTTGGCATATCTGTTGACTGCAAATCTGTTCTAACGCATGCCATCTTTGAGATGACAAAGTTGGAAGGCCTGTTTGGTCAGGTCATGTTCCTTAGCTTTCAGCCCCGCCCAGATACCCACTGGCTTTGATTTACACCAGTCTAACAAGCACATCATCAGTCAGGTGTGGTATTGCTTTTTGTTTAACTCAGAGGACAAGAGCAGGGAGTTCACACAGTGAAGGAACACCCTAGGAAAGTCTCTGTGCTGTGATTTTTCTCCACAGAAGACATTTTACAGCTCTACAATTGTTTCTGGGAGAAGGTATAAGGAACTGTCTGTGGAGTCCTGCTGCTGCAGCTTGTCAGTCCAACACAGGTGTGTTTCATTTACTATTTTGTCTCTGTGCCTTCCCACTGTTTTATATGACTTTTATGTGCATTCTACATAGACACATAGTCACAAATATTACTGTTGATGTAGTTGTCTACTTTTTTACTGTTTGTTGTTGATTGTATGGATAAACTTTTATATCTTTGTTTACTATATACAATCCTGTATTTGCTGTCATATCACCCAAATGTAAGCCATGATTAGTTAGTAGTTAGTTTTAGTTTTGATGGAGGTTTTTCTATCCATATACTGAAAGTCAGACCTGAATCATCTGTAAACTATGTAGATTGTGTCAGGCATTGATCACATTTTCTATAGTTGTAGTTGTCCCCAAGTAGGAAATTAAGATTAACATGTGATTAATATTCCACAGAGAGAGAAGGTAAAGGTGCAACTGTTTCAAACCTGAAGAGAAAACATGCAGTCACAAGCAAATCCAAATTTCCTTTAAGTACAGATTATGTGCTCAAAGCTGCATGCCTTAAGCAACAAACGGACACCAGTTTCTGGTTAGACTTCTTGGAATTTCAGACTGGAATTTTGTCAGTGATTCTTCCTCATGTAAGCTGATCTGTCTGAATGAGGAAAAACAAATGTAAGTGTTGGAATTGGGTGTAAGGGTCTTCCGACTTCCCTTCCAAATCCAGTAGGAAGAACCACTGTTGGCTCAGTGGACCATAAGACTGTTTCTTTTTAATTATGCATTTAATTGTCCACCTGCTTGACTTAACAGACTAGTAAGTTCTAGACTTCTTTCATTACCTCGTGATTTCAGTGGCAGGAAGTATGATGTCACACACACTCACAAACATGGCAGTCAAATAAAACTCCCGAAGTCCCTTTAGCGGTCATTCCTTTCCTCTACAGGAAAATCCTGCTTTTGATTGCAGGTGCCCTTCCCTTTGAGGGAAATCATGGACACGGACCACTGGAGGAAAATGCTCCCCATAGCGTAAGGGCTACCAGATGGTCTGAGTATATGGTTGAAGGGTTCATAATACCTTTAATTTGTCACCTCTGTGTTCATAACAAATAATTTGTCTTAATCCTTAATCCACATTAAATTTTACGAGCCAATCTAAGATTAAAGTTCTAAAATGGTTTTAAAATGTTTGGGAGGTTTCTTACGTTTGGTGAGACAATTATATCTTCTCAGTTCCTGACTTTAATGTTGTTAAAGTCAGGAACTTAATGGTGACATCATTACAGACACAGATAAAATCTTGCTTTATGCCTGCAGTTTAGACAAACAATGAGACTGCAGATTTGTTTCTGTTTGTACTGTAAAAGGACCACTTGTAACTCTTGGACAAACTAGAATCGTGGTTTCACGCAGGCTTCTTTTGTTCTTAAACATATTACTTTAAAAGTTGACAGTTGCATGTCTGTGGATACATTTGTTTCTTTTAGAAGAAGGTTTTTAAAACTCTGCTTGTGTCATTCCTGTTATCCACCTTTCCAACTCGGCTTTAATTTTGCTTTGACTGTGATGTTGTACATTTGTATGTTATCTTTTTGACTTGTCATGAAGCTTTTTCTTGTCCCCCCCAGCACTGTGTACATTGCCATGAGAAACAACTTGGGTTGAAGGTCATTTCTCTCCATGCAACGCTACTCTCATTACATTGCACCTATGGACCCTCAGGTTTGTCCACCCCCTCTCAGTAGCAGCCAGTCAGTGATTAGTGGCCTTGACAAATCCCCAGCAAGCACTTTCAGACCTGGCCACTCACGGAGCAGCAGCACGGGTTCTGGCAAGCACTCAAAACAGGTAAAAAGAAAAAAAGACACTAATTATATTGTAAAGTAAAAGATAAAACTGTAACCCACTTGGTACAAATGGGCTTCAAGAGATTTTCTCCATTTCTGCCCCCTCTTGCAATCCATATCACAGAATTCCTCCACGTGTTGACTGACACCTGAAACTTAAAGCTGTATTTTCATAAATGTAATTTTAAAGTGCTTCCTGTCTCTATCAGTCTCGTCACTGGGAGGTAGTGGATGACTTGCAGCATGTTGACAGGGGCTTGGTTCCAGGGTCATCTGGAGATCTCAGTATTCCTGGGATCTGTGAGGGCTACTTGATGAAAAGGAGAAAATATCCGCTCAAAGGCTGGCACAAAGTGAGAGAATTTAAACTATTTTACGCTTCCAGTTTCTCAGTGAAACTGTAGTAAATCCTGCAGGGTTGAACAGTGAAGATTTTTATCAACAACTAATTTGCCAAACTCTCTTTTTAGAGGTACTTTCTGTTGGAGAAAGGCATTCTCAAGTACTCAAAGACCCAGCAAGATGTAAGTCCAACACAAAAACATCAAACAACAATGATACGCTCTGATGAAGAATAAAGTGTTAAATGTCCTCTGCCATTGTGTTTAGATTCAAAGAGGGAAGCTGCATGGCTCTCTGGACATCAGCATGGCTGTCATGTCTGTGAATAAGAAGACCAAACGCATAGACCTGGATGCTGGAGACAACCTGTATCACCTCAAGGTAACTTATTGGTTCCAGGATGAGTCAAGTGTTTACTGTGGCTAGAATCAGATGTATCCAAATTAAATAAATTCTCTTCTCTCTGGTATTAGGCAAAAAGTCATGACATTTTCTACATCTGGTTGACCAAGCTGTGTGCCCATCGTGTGTTCAGAAAAAATGAGGCCATGAGTGTCCACCGTGGTGTGCTTCATGCGCTTTCTTTGGGCCAGAGCACTCTCCCGGCTTTCTCTCAGCAAAGCAGAGCAACAGTCAGTATAACTTCCTGCTCCAGTAAACTGTCCACAGCTGAAAGGAAGTTTACTTTGTGCTATAGGAATCCAATCAAATGGAGAATCGCAGATAGACTGGTCAACATTTTTGCGACCAAAAAATGTTTGAGTATTAATAATTTGGATGATTATACTTTAGACAGCTGACTATCAAAAAAAATACAGAAAATGGTATTTATGTAATCCATGATCACTGTAGTCTGAAAAACAACAGTTGCCTACAGATACTGTAATTGTGAAAGTGATTTCTTTTAACCTTGATATATGATCCTGCAGATTCCTCACTATGCCAGCTCTGCATCGGTGTACCATCCAGAGATGGCAAGTCCTGCCCCAGCTGTTGCCAGTCAACCAGGTGTGACCAGCAAGGTATCAGCTTGGCTGCAGCAGACCCACGACATAGATGCAACCTCCAATGGTGAGAGCTGCATTAGAGATGGCGCCAGAAAGAGAGGCCTGATTCTTGATCATATGTCCTCCATATTTAACAATGAATACAGATTTGATCAGTAGGTGTGCCTGTCTCTTCGTTCCATTTCTAAACTGTGACCTTTAACCCACTGCCTATCAGAACTGGCTCGTTGTCAGGCAGATCTGACAGAACTGGCTCAACTTATCCAGAGACTGAATTGGCTGGAAGGAGGCTACCCTATCACTAACACAGACCTGGAGATGCGAATCAGCATGCAGGCAAGTATGCTGGTCCCAAATGTGAATGTGTGTCACTTGTCAAAGAATATTTAACAACCAGGGGGGGGGGAGAAAGTAATTTCACACAAAGTTTGATGTTTAATCGAAGCAAAAATCTGAAATGAATGCTTTAAATTAAAACATATTTATGGTATCAAGCACAATAGGCATCCAGTAGAAAAGCTGTAACACTTCACCATAGTTTTTCTTTAGGAAATGCAAAAAGAAATTAAACAAAATATACCCATAATCGCTCATTCTGAAACATTTTTCCAGGTCATTCACTATCTTAACCAACTATATACCAGATTCGCCTTAACAGCACCATATATAAACTATAGGATGGAACTGTGATATGATGCTGTTGGGATTTCATTCTCAGCTTCAGAATTGCTCCACCCTAAGCTGCAAAAGAAAATGGTCTGGAAAAAGAAGCTATAATCTTGTACTTCTGTGTTTAGAATCTCTCCCTGGAAAAACCCAAGAAAAAGAATGGGCGAATTCCGGGTCACTCCAGGACTCTGTCTCGTGCTGAGGCCATGGGGGGAATGGTAGGAATTTGTTACTTAATGTCTTGTTACAGTACCATCAGACAGCTCACCACTGTTTAGCCTCATACAATTCTGTGACTCTTTTCCTTTTCTCTCCATCTCCAGCAGTTCACTTCCAGTCACCTGAGCACAAATTCCACTTCTGTTCAGTCCATTCCAAACTACGTCTACTCTCAGCTGTCCAATCCTCAAGTCACCTCACCTGAAGCTAAGAAGCTCCACCAGGAGATCTGCACTGCTTCTCAGAGAGGTATGGCCTTGCCGCCACTTGGCTAAGTCTGAAGCTCTCTGCATTAGCATTGAATTTTTTTTTCCTTGACATATTCCCTGACACATCTTGACATATTGCTGAGAGTGTGAAAATCCTCGTCTATCACTTACACTTTTGCTGTGTTGCAGTTCACAGTTCTCTAAAGTCCATTCATGAGGTTTTGACCTTGGAGCGTGAGAGACTGAGGCAAGCCTGGACTGGCCCAGACATGCGACAGAACACCTCACAGCAGCTCGCTACCATCTGTAGCACATTGTCTGAGGTAACGTACACATGCGTATACAAACATGGACACTTCTGGCCTATGTGGAAGCAAGCTTAACCTGACTTCTAATTCTTGATGTCATAAACCAGATAAAAACACAGACTAGATCCTTCACCAGTTAGTGTCCTTCCAACACTCTCAATCTTAGTGTAGCCCTGCAAACGGCAACAATGGGCCCAGCCCTGAGTGATACTGTTGAGCAGGTTTGGGCTGTTTTTAGGTAAGTCGGGCACAAGTTAATACAGGTGGAACTTAAAGGAACACACCTCAAGTATTCCTTTCTTTTCACACACATGCATATAAAAAGATTGTCACATACTGAAACAAAGCAGTCAGGTCAGGGACTTGTTGGCTCCTGCTGTCAGACTGACTGTGCTTATGCAACACTTCTTGCTTTCCTCTTGGCTTCTTACCATGGTGCATGTGACTGCATGTTTGGACATCAGCGGCTGTGACTTTGGGCTTTATTTTGTTAATAGTTGCTTGGCAACTGGCTATCAACTGATATCCACAGTGATGAACATATCCCATGGTTAATAAATGTATGTTATTACCCTGTTTATTTACTGTTATAGCACTCCTACTGGAAACTAGTGAGACTTTCACCCTCTTGTTCAAAATTGCTTTAGAGTTGTTTACTAACCATAAGTTAGTGAGTTTAAAGGGTAAATAAATGAAGTTTTTCTAGGAAGAGTTGATTGATAAAGATCCTTTTTTTTTTTTTTTCTTTTTTTTTTCAAGAGGGTGGGTGTAATTCAGAAATACTAAATGTCTGAAGGGACCTTTCCTAACCTGTACTAAGTTAAAACATTTACTAAAGTCCTACCTGGCCCACTTAAAAGCTCTGTCCTTGCTAAGATATTATACATAATTCAGTTTGACTGTGCTGTTATTTTCTGTACTGGAGAGCAGCTGCACTTGGCAACAAGTAATATTTGCCTCACCTCTGCTGTGTTTGTGCTTTGGAGTGTGCGTGATATTCGCTGCATGCATTTTTGATCCTGTGTGTTTCTTCTGCACTTCTCCTGCATGGCTTGTGTGTGCATGTGTGCCTGCGTGCATGCAGCTTGATATACAGTCCCATCTGACCAAAGTCCATTCGCTTTCCCTGTCCTCTGACTCTTCTGAAGAATCCTTCTGCACTGTCCGTCCAGACCAGGTGTGTAGTGTATGTGTGTAGCATTATTATTTATTTTTTTCTGGTGTCACTAATAATCATCCTGATTAACATTGAATTCTAGCTCAAGATCATGAAGAAATTTTATCTGACTGAAGCTATAAAATTGTGGGAAACTTTGGTCAAAGAAGGAAAACATGGAATGATTTACAGTCTGGTGATGTGGGTGGTGGTGCTGCTGTTATTCACAGTTGGGACAGCTGCACCTACAATTCTTACAGAGCAAGTTGTGTGGGTAGCACCTGTTGGAAATAACTGTGCATGTCAGTCGTCACTGTTCTGAATTCACTTCGCACACCTTACAGGTAGACTTGTTTATTGAACTTAAATGGTCAAACTATAGCTGGAACCATGTTTCATCCTTACAGAGAACGCCTTCCTTAAGTCGTCACAGTAACCGTCCACCTTCAGTGGCAGATTCCATGGCAGAGTATTTTGATGCCAGCGAGGTAATAGTGTGCGAGACTTCGTCAGAGGCCGAGGCTTCTGATGAATCGGGCCTGAGTGACATTACCACCACTAGCACATCAGAGCCTGAAGAAGGACATTGTGAGTGTTTACTTTCAAATAAATCACCACTGCACGATTTTCTGTGCCACAACAAAGGTTAACATGAAACAAAAACATCAAGTCATTGTTTCCTCTGTCCTCCACAGCTGCTGCTACTCTTAACTACAGAGAAAGTTTGAACAGCGCAAGTCACAAGCCACGCCCAGTGCCTCCTGATACTGGTAAAGTCATCTTCTGTTAAGCAAACCTGGAAATTTATATTTCAACATGGTAACCGCTAATATGAAAGGAATGATAACAGTAGGACAGATATGGCTGCTAATCGGGCTTCTGATTCACACAAAATTCAGACATGAAGTAGCCTGTATACATTTGGAACCAAAGTCATGGAACCACTTAGGTTTCAGCTCGGATGAGCATGCTTTGCAAAGCGGCTTGCAGCAGCAGCCATATACAGGCTGAAGCAACTTAAATGCTATGTCCCAAATGGCATTTGCCCATGGAAAAGGGCAGCAGGACAGCCATGAGCTTATCTGGGCCAATATGAGTTTCTGCCATGCTAAACATGACTCCAAAACCTACCTCAATTATGTTTAGTCCAGTAGAGCTTTGTTGGGTTGACAATAAAACTCTACAATATACACTCAAGTATACAGTGGGACAAAATGATGTCCTCCTGGATCAAAGGTGCAAACTGTTTATAAAAAAAAAAAAAAAAAAGGAAAAACATATTTATATATCTCATTACACAGAAACAAGATAAACTTTGAATAAGTACAACAGTATTGTAATAGAATAAGAAATAGAAAATAGTGAGAATGAATAAATACAACAGTGCACAGAGTCGAACAATGCAACACAGAGAGTCCAGTGCGGAGGAAGGCAGCGTGGTGTTCAGGAGCCGGACTGCTTGGGGGGGGGGAAGCTATTGCACAATCTCGCTGACCTGTTCCTTATGCTGCAGAGTCGTCTTCTGGATGGAAGAGGAGTAAACAGTTGGTGGGAGGGGTGATGCGGGTCAGCCATGATGCTAGTGGCTTTACGAATGCAGCATGAGGTGTAAATGTTCTGTAGACTGGGTAGAGAGCTGCCAACAATCCTCCGGAGGGCTCTGCATGTTGATGCGTGGCAGTTTCCATACCAGACTATTTAATTGTCATTTGGGAGACCTTTAATATTTCTAACCATGTATGGCCTGTAATTTAATAAGGATCTTAAGAATCTCGAAACATGCTATAAAACAGCGGTCCCCAACCTTTTCTGCGCCATGGACCAGTTTATGTCTGACAACATTTTCACAGACCGGCCTTTAAGATGTCGTGGATAAATACAACAAAATAAAACCAGTACCGGTACCAAAAAAACGAAGATTTATTCATAACACACAGGGAAAGACCCAGGGAAACAGAGTTTAAAAATAACGATTAAAACCCTGAAAACCATAAATTTCATACCCAAGCCTCAACTCACGGACCAGTACCGGTCCGTAGCCCGGGCGTTGAGGACCGCTGCCATAAAAGGTTTTGGAAGCACCACCAGTGAGGCCTGGAACATGTGGATATTGTGATTATTCTTGGTTAGAGTTGACCAGGTTTATCTCATGTTGTGTGTTTTTGTATTTTTAATCATCCATTTTGTTTAATATGTTACACTGTTTTGTGGTGTTACCATGCAGGTCGTCGCACTACTCTGCCTGCCCACTGCGCAGACAACAGCCACATTGGCATTATGACCATCCTCTACAACAACATTGGCAAGGATCTGTCCAGAGTGTCTATGCCAGTTGCTCTCAATGAGCCACTCTCATTGCTGCAGAGACTCAGTGAAGAACTGGAGTACTCTGAGCTGCTGGACATTGCCAGCAACATTGATGATCCATATGAGAGGATGGTGTGTTGGGATTGCTTATGATTTCTGACCCGCTGGGGGTCAAATCAAGTTGAATTTGGTGTAAGGCTTGTTGAGGATTTAGGAAAAATTAGTTTTTGTCTTGTTTGTTTTTAGGTTTATGTAGCAGCATTCTCCATCTCTGGTTATGCCTGGGCATCCTGGAGGAATCGTTACAAACCCTTCAACCCTGTCCTGGGTGAAACGTATGAGAATTACAGAGAAGACAAAGGATTCCAATACATTAGTGAACAGGTAACCTGAAGACATAATGATTCGGCTTATTGGTGTTTTAGAACAGACTTTAATGCTGTATTGTCTTATGTTTTCAGGTCAGCCACCATCCACCCATCTCTGCTTGCCATGCAGAGTCGGAAAACTTCACTTTCTGGCAAGGTGTGTTGTTTTTGTTTTTTGGTTTCTTAAGCAGGTCCCAGATATACAGCAGTCAGACCTAACACTGCAGCTTTCCCTTCTTTAACTCTGCTCTCAGATCAGAGATGGAAGTACAAGTTTTGGGGCAAGTCTGTGGAGATCATCTCTTCTGCACTGGTTAATGTTACCCTACCCAGGTGATGATTTTATGCCACTTTTAACCACAAAAGATGTCAAACAAAGGGACAGTGTTTTAATATTTCAGTAGTAGTAGTAGTATACAACACCATACACTAGTACAAGAGATGACAAAGAATCATTGCTCTATATCAAGATTGGTGAATAATTGAAACCTTTTTATAAAAATATTATTGTATGTAAAGGGGACTGATCAAAAGCGTGTATGTTTGTGTGTTTTTTGTTTTTTTAAATATATAACTGGCCTAATGTTGCTGCAAAGCTGGGCAATTTCACCAAACTGTCCATTGAAGGAAGTGCAGTTTCTGGCACTTGCATGTTGGCTTAATTTTTCAAAGGCGTGATTTGTCCAGATAAAAAGGGGAAATGCAAACAGGCTAGAAGATTGATCAGATGAGTGGGAGACCTTTAAGACTATCTTGAGGCTTTTTGGATACAAATGCTGACACAGAAGTGACAATATTATAAATGTTAGTAAAAAGTAAACAAGATGGACTAAAGCAAAGGATGGCTGGTTTGCAGTTTGCTGTCACAAGGCACCAGCATTTCTAAAACTCCATATACACTTTGAGCCTGTACGAATCATCTACATTTAAAAACTGTTTCAATTTCATTATGCAATGATCACAGTATAATTTGTGTGTTTTTTGTTTAGGTATGGTGATCACTATGAATGGAATAAGGCCGTTACATGTATCCACAATGTCCTGAGTCAGCAACGCTCTTTGGAGCACTATGGTGAGGTGATCATCAGAAACACAAAGAGTGACGTGTGCACCTGCAAGATTACCTTTGTCAAGGTAAGGACATGCACATATGCATATTTTTTGTAATTTAGCCAGAGGTCCATGTAATGCATTGATTTTGTGCTAAGTGCCTTCATCTTTTCATCCCAGTCCCGCTACTGGAGCTCGGACAGCAGTAAGAATGAGGTGCAGGGTGTGGTTCTGGACCAGGCTGGGTCAGTGATTCATCGTTTCGGAGGTCTCTGGCATGAAGGCATTTTCTGTGATACTCTACCTACACCAAAATGTATCTGGAAACCCAGTGAGTACCACTGTTCAATGCTCAAATCCCTCACAAATTACTCCAATCCTTGATATGATTCATGTAAAGACCACCTTCAACCTGAGCCAAGACTGACTCATTGATCTCTTCCACAAATGATTAAGCTAATCTACTTTATACACAAACGCTGAGTTTTGGCAACTATGTTCAAGTTTTAGACGAAAGATCTTTAAATATCCACGATATCCTTTTCTATACAGATGTACAGCCTGATGACTATGTCAAGTTCTATGGCTTCTCAAGTTATGCCAGGGAACTTAATGAACTGACTTCAGAATTGAAGGCTGTCCTTCCACCTACGGACACACGTTTCAGACCGGACCAGAGGTATCCACAAGATCTTGTTTAATTTAAACTATGGTAGACTGACAGACATTTCTGCACCATCTTCTGTGCGCTCCAATTCCTTACTCTTGTCTGCTCTATCAGGCTCCTGGAGGAGGGAAAAATAGCAGAAGCAGATAAAAGGAAGGATGAGGTGGAGGAGAACCAAAGGGAAAGGAGGAAAGAAATGGCCAAGAAAGGGGAGGAACACATCCCCAGGTTCTTCAGGTGAGAAGCTTTCCTCGTTGCCTCGCTCTGGTTTTGTGGTGGACTGTCAAAAGTCTAGTTAATAATTCAAGCAGCAACACATCTGATGTCCTTTTCTTCAGTATCAGCCTTTTTCTGTAGGAAATGTATATAAATTTCATTTTCTAATCTGTTTACAAGATGTGGGGTTTGCTCAAGCGCATGCCTTTTAATATGGGAGTATTTGGATATTATTTTGAATGTAACAAAGACCACAAGATGGCAAGAGATTACTCTGTCCAACCAATAATGGTGGTAAAAGCTGGTATTTAAAGCACTAAATAATAAACATGATGGCAGTTTAAAAGGAGGGGGAGGGGGACCCATTTATTTAAAAACAAACAAACAAAACATCCAGGATTGTTTCTCAGACAGGGTATAGGATGGCCTTAATTTTAAGGTGGTTTTAAAGACCTAACTAAACTGTTAGGTCAGTGGCTAATAAGAGCTTAAATAAAATGTTTGATGCCTAACATAGTTGGGTATCAGCAGCTTGTTCTGTTTTTTGTTTTGTGGTCACCTGCCTCACTGTTGATGCTGTCAACAGAAGAGGTTCTTGGATGTGATTATAAACGTCACATTCTTTAGATTTCTGTGGGAAAATACAGACTCTTAGAACACTCTATTTATTTTTATTTATTTAGGCTTATTAATGTTTCCAGGTTGAATGACGTTCCAGTGTTGCATGTCACTAAATTGGTCTGTTTTCCCAGAAAATCGGTGGATGAAGCTGGCAGAGAGGTGTGGCTGTACAATGGGACATACTGGATGCTCCGCAAAGACCCTGGCTTTGCCAATACTGAAAATCTGGATCTGTGGTAGAACTCTACACCCACCTGAATATGAGGCTGAATGAAAGCGGATCCATGCAAACACATAATGGCACGATGAACACGTCGTCAATAAAAGTAATCAGCTATAACTATTTGTGATTATTAGCCTGGTGAAGAATAAACAGTATTGACCCAACAGCAGTGACCAAAGGGCCAAAATACTGCTACCACTGATGCAAGGGTATAGAGGGAAAGGGCTTTAAGAAGCATAAATGAACCTCTCATTAGTTTCCTTTTGGTGCCAGTGTAGAGATGAGATGCTACTAAGGTACAAATGAAGACTGATTTAGATGAAGCCGGATGTCTTTCCTGCCTTTTTGCCTTTCTCTGCCATAAAGAAAATCTGAAATATTATCATTTATGTTTAAGAAGCAAAGCTTAACTTGAATTCTATTTTAAATTGCTGCCATTTAGGAAAAAATTGGGTAAAATGTTTTCTTGATGTAAATAGTGGGTGGTTTATAACATTTTATGTCATGCGTTTGTAAATTTTAATATCAGGCTCAAAGTGTTAAATGCTTTCTTGTAGAGGGGCTTATGTGGTATTTTGCAGGTGAACTGGTGCTGTTCTCAGTGGGTCTTACTGTTTAAACAAACTCTGTATGCATGTTGTGTTGGGTCACATTGGTGAGTCCATATACCAGAATGAATCAAGCGCCATTTCAACCCAGCATTCTTCATGTCTCTCTGTCCTTGATGAGCTGAAACACCTCTTAGACATTAAGACTGTGAGTTGAATCAGTGAAGGGTTTTTATGTTTCAATAGTGGATTTTTTAATAAGGAAAAGAGATGGCTGTTAAATCATTGTGAATGTTTTCTTTCAGTGGTTTAGTTTCAAATAAAAGGTTCTAGATCAACATTAAACTTCTGTTCATTACTAAAATTGCTACTTAGAATCTGGACTTGTATTTATAAAGAAGTGAATATTTGCACCTGTGGTTGTTGTGAAATCCTCCAGTGCTGACTCATGCTCCAAACATTCCAGTCTGTATACCGTGACTCCTGATTACATCTGAAGAGAACAGATTAGATTAGGGCTGTTTGGTTAGAACAGCTATAGATTCTTCCTATCTTTCAAGGCTGTCATTATGTTGCACACGCTAAAGCAACTGAAGCATGCTAACACGTAGAAAGCAGGTGTACATGTCGTAACATTTGTTTTTTCCCTTATTCACCAGGAAGTGAAACTCTTAATATTCTTGAGTAGCAGCATATTTAATCTCTTATCATCCACCGAAGCGGTTTACTATGCACAGTTGGCAAGATATGTGGCTTTGTCAGTTTTGTCCATGAAAGTGAACTTCTTCTTTTTACCTGGCTAAATCACAACTTATGCTGAACACATGACCTGCTCCTGTCCAGAGGTCTTTACAACAAAACCGGCTTCTGGCTTATCCAGGTAACTTTTCTGTACTAATGGGTTCACTTCTTATCGGGGTAAATCACCATGGTAACTTAAACTGTGAACGTAATCTGCTCCAGAGCAGGTTTGGTTCCAGATTAGAGATCAAGAGACATGACGTCACCGCCTGCTGACCTGACCTGCAGATCTCCAGAAAATGGTGTCACATTTTCTGGAAGATTCCTCAGACCTCTGTGTGTGGGTGTAAAATTTAGTGGGTTTTGTCTTTTTGTTTTTCCTTTTGACAGTGAACAATTCAATGACTGTTTTATTCAAGCTGCTGAGAGAATTAAAAACTAAAGGCAGCAGGTTATGTTCGGAGTTTGGGTTTAAAATCAAGCACTACATTTTCATAGATTCTTTTATGTAAAGCATGTTTTGAGTGCAACGTGGATTCTCTGCTGGTGGAATGCTTTATATGTGCAGCTAGTTAAGGCGCACCTTACTAAAACTGCTGAATGAAGCCTTGCATTGTTAATGGAATATCCATGTGTTTGTTATAAATGTTGTTGTGATTATTAGCCTGGTGAAGAATAAACAGTATTGACCCAACAGCACTGACCAAAAGGCCAAAATCTGCCTATTTGTCTGTTTTTACACTGCTGGAAAGACAAACACACAACAAGAATACCTGTTCAGCCAATAAAATGAATTTCACTTTGATCTGCGACAAACAGACTATCAGGCTGTGGAACAGTAAGCTCTGCTTAAACTGATCCAGTTTAAAGTTTCAGAGCTGTAATGTGCAGCTATAGAGATAAACGGCACTGAGTGCGCAACCAGTTATTGAAACTACTAAGTGCAATTAAATAATATTGTCTCATCCCCAGTGTTGAGCAAGTTACTTTGAAAAGTAATTAATTACAGTACTAGTTACTACTTCAAAAAAGTTACTGAATTAGTAACTGAGTTATAATATTCTAAAAGTAATTAATTACTTGAAAAGTAACTATTCCGTTACTTTAAAAAAAAACAAAAAAAAAAAACTAAAAAAAACCCCTGGGGTCCAGGGTATAATTGGCCATTTTTAACTACTTTTGATTTTCCCTCTACTTTTCACCTTTAAAAACTATTTACTTTGCCTTGTTTGGTATCATCCTTTTTAGCACAACCTCACGTGTCTGAATTTACAGTTATGTTTTCATTTTGACATACTGTATTAACACAATTGATCTAAAATCAGACAAAAAAACATAAAATCAGAGTAGAAAAAGTTATATTTTTTAATGTAACAACCACAAACATGTTTAGTGAATCATATTTCACAACTTTAAATCCAAATATAAATTGTCAATTTTAAAATCATATGCACAAGTTTTGCAAACAAAGTTATTTGCAGCCATTTACCTTTTACCCCTTTTTTAAATAACCATTTCAAACTATTTACAGAACAATCAGGTGTTCTGCATCAATAAGATGCCACACAAATTATTTGTGGCACTCCAAATATTTCTGTCCACTATACAGGTCCTTCTCAAAAAATTAGCATATTGTGATAAAGTTCATTATTTCCTGTAATGTACTGATAAACATTACTTTCATATATTTTAGATTCATTACACACAACTGAAGTAGTTCAAGCCTTTCATTGTTTTAATATTGATGATTTTGGCATACATAACTCATGAAAACCCAAAATTCCTATCTCAAAAAATTAGCATATCATGAAAAGGTTCTCTAAACGAGCTATTAAGCTAACCATCTGAATCAACGAATTAACTCTAAACACCTGCAAAAGATTCCTGAGGCTTTTAAAAACTCCCAGCCTGGTTCATTACTCAAAACCGCAATCATGGGTAAGACTGCCGACCTGACTGCTGTCCAGAAGGCCATCATTGACACCCTCAAGCAAGAGGGTAAGACACAGAAAGAAATTTCTGAACGAATAGGCTGTTCCCAGAGTGCTGTATCAAGGCACCTCAGTGGGAAGTCTGTGGGAAGGAAAAAGTGTGGCAGAAAACTCTGCACAACGAGAAGAGGTGACCGGACCCTGAGGAAGATTGTGGAGAAGAACCGATTCCAGACCTTGGGGGACCTGCGGAAGAAGTGGACTGAGTCTGGAGTAGAAACATCCAGAGCCACCGTGTACAGGCGTGTGCAGGAAATGGGCTACAGGTGCCGCATTCCCCAGGTCAAGCCACTTTTGAACCAGAAACAGGGCAGAAGCGTCTGACCTGGGCTACAGAGAAGCAGCACTGGACTGTTGCTCAGTGGTCCAAAATACTTTTTTCGGATGAAAGCAACTTTTGCATGTCATTCAGAAATCAAGGTGCCAGAGTCTGGAGGAAGACTGGGGAGAGGGAAATGCCAAAATGCCTGAAGTCCAGTGTCAAGTACCCACAGTCAGTGATGGTCTGGGGTGCCATGTCAGCTGCCGGTGTTGGTCCACTGTGTTTTATCAAGGGCAGGGTCAATGCAGCTAGCTATCAGGAGATTTTGGAGCACTTCATGCTTCCATCTGCTGAAAAGCTTTATGGAGATGAAGATTTCATTTTTCAGCACGACCTGGCACCTGCTCACAGTGCCAAAACCACTGGTAAATGGTTTACTGACCATGGTATTACTGTGCTCAATTGGCCTGCCAACGCTCCTGACCTGAACCCCATAGAGAATCTGTGGGATATTGTGAAGAGAAAGTTGAGAGACGCAAGACCCAACACTCTGGATGAGCTTAAGGCCGCTATCGAAGCATCCTGGGCCTCCATAACACCTCAGCAGTGCCACAGGCTGATTGCCTCCATGCCACGCCGCATTGAAGCAGTCATTTCTACAAAAGGATTCCCGACCAAGTATTGAGTGCATAACTGAACATAATTATTTGAAGGTTGACTTTTTTTGTATTAAAAACACTTTTCTTTTATTGGTCGGATGAAATATGCTAATTTTTTGAGATAGGAATTTTGGGTTTTCATGAGTTATGTATGCCAAAATCATCAATATTAAAACAATGAAAGGCTTGAACTACTTCAGTTGTGTGTAATGAATCTAAAATATATGAAAGTCTAATGTTTATCAGTACATTACAGGAAATAATGAACTTTATCACAATATGCTAATTTTTTGAGAAGGACCTGTAAAGGAGAACATCACAGCCTGATACCTGCAGGTCTGACAGCAGCAGGTGTATCACTCCTGTTTCTACCTGGAGACAGCAGTCGCCTCATTGTTCTGACACACAACACAAAACTATCCACAACACTACGCACTAACTACAAAAGACAACATATTAACTACACACTCCAAACACACTAAACGTCACAAATCTCTCACATCTCAAAACTCGCTCTCTCTCTCTCTCTCTCTCTCTCGCTGTCACTCCTAAATCTTCCCCCTCTTCCTAAACAACCAAATGTCATGTTGCCATATCATTTTTGATTGGTTGGCATGATGCATTTTTCCACCAACACGAAAGGGCAGGTTTGTTTTTGGTTTTTTTTGTCATAAGCAGAGAGTGCTTGCTGCGCTGTCCTTAGACAGTAAACGTGCCGAAACTATTGAGGAAAAAACGCCGTATATTGTTTATCATGACTCTGGTTTTACGTGGCCTATCGACACAATTTAAAAACTGGTATATATCACCTTGTTGCTTTGTCATCTTAAAGTGGTCATGTGATTGGTTTACCACGACTTCATTATTCTTCCTCAGTCAAACAGCAGCACTCCTGCCATTGTTTTGCCCTCTAGCTCCAGGTGTTGTGCCAAAAAGTGATCGTCGGGCAGACAGTGGCTGTATCCCAATTCAGGGTCTGCAGCCTTAAAGGCCGCATTTTAAGGCAGATTACGTCACAGCGACGCGACGAAGGCTGTCCCAATTTTTTTTTTTTAAATGAACTTTATTAAGAACAATAACAATGACAATCTCAAAGAAACAAACGACAGATTGAATCATTCAGAACAGAATCACACCTTTTTCTTTTCTCCCAATCAGAGGAATACACATCATTGCCACAGTGCAGTTGGTACACCACAATGAAATCGACAATGACTGAAAGTAAACATACATACATACATACATACATACATACATACATACATATGCACATACATATGCAAACATACACATTTATACACACACGTCTACATAATAATAATAATATAAAAAAAGAATAACCAGTATAAAAATAAAAATAAATAAATAAATAACAATAAAAAAGGATGAGAAACAAGGAACAGAAATAAAGGAGACAAGGGGGATCATAAAATCTCTAAAAGTGAGGTTCCATAAACAAGACACATAACTTAAATAAGGGGCTAAAAAAAAATCAAACTCTTCTAAAAATCTATGCAATTTGATTGCTTGGGGCTTATTTATTAGTTTAAGAGATTTACGGAACAGGGAGAGTTCGTTTTTAAGAGCAGACCATGAACGGGGGGATTTAGCATATCGGCATTTATGAATGTAATACTTTGTTAACTAAAAACTTGCTATTTTTGTCCTTAAGGATTACTCCAATTTGAATATTTTGAAAAGACCAAAAATCAATATTTCCATACTGGGACAATATTAGGACATGGAGGGATTTCCATAAGTTCTGGATTGTCACCAGTGGCGGTTCTAGCCCGTTTGGCGCCCTGGGCGAACACTCCCTCTGGCGGCGCCCCCCCCCCACACACACACACACACACACACACATAAAACATATTAAGGATTGTACATTAACAAACTGTTGTCGGAACCATACTGAATTTCACCACAGAAACACACACACACATATGAAGAGAGAGAGAGTGCGCATAATATGCAAACGGCTATCAAACAGCCATCATAATTCGTCATACAATGAGAACAGGACAAATCAACAGTTGACAATGACTAATTAATATTAAAATCTGTAACAATGTATTGGATTGTATTTGGAGTTTAGTCTGTTACTGTTAGTATTTTTACCATTTCTTCTTGGAGCAACTGTAATCCACATTATTTCCTTAGGGATTAAGAAAGTATTCTGATTCTGATTGTTTCAGGATGACCTGCCATTATCCAATCACACATCTGCTTACCTGTATCTTTTGCTCGTTTCTCCTCCTCTTCTTTTCTCTTTTTTCTAAACTGAGCACCTGATGGCTTTGAACTTTTCTTGTCCATCTTCCATTGGTTTTAATTTTGAACTCCAGTATGAACACAAATCCCCCAACCCGAGGATCACCACAACATAACCTAACAGACCTACACCTTAGTTCACAGATTCACTTTGTCTAGGGTTTATTTCTGGGATTTCACACAACCCAGGATTCAAATCATGAATACATAATGTGCTTGGATTTACAACATTATGAATGAAATGTGCTCTATTTGGAAGCAGCCGGCCCCTCCCCTTTCGACGGGTTGTGTGTGAGACTTTAAATCATCAAACTGTAAATTATAAACTTTAAATTGTTATTAATCCCTTTACCCCTGGTCCTAAAGTGTATATTTATTTTCTTACTCTTCTTATATATATTGATTGTTTACTTGCACTGCTGTAACTGGAGCCTCGTCGTCTCGTCTCTCTATATACTGGATTGTATGTAGTGGAGATGACAATAAAGTTTACTTTGACTTCAGCAGCGAGCAGGCGCACCGAGGGCTCTCGCGCTCACATTTCGCGTATAGAATTTAGAAAAAACATCGGTGCAAATTATAAGTCTGTATCATGATGTCTGGTGTTTTCGTGTTTGTCATTTTGTTTTTATTTTGTTTTATTTTGCGAGTTGGTTATTAGATGCTGCTCCAGCCACCCGGAGAATCCCCCGCCGCCCCGCCCTCTCCTCCCTGTGCCGCAAGCAGCAGGCGCACCTTGCAAACGGAGGGCGCCCTTACTCCCAGGAAATGGGCGATAGAAAACCGATCGGTGCCTATGCCATCCCCAATATGCGCTGGCTGATGTCGGGGCAGCATGAGAACGAGCAATTTTTATTTTTGTTTTTGCCGATGCCCGTGATGCCGCCCCCCACCACGATGCCGCCCCGGGCAACCGCCCGTGTCGCCCGTATCAAAAACCGCTACTGATTGTCACACACCCATAAAACATGTGCTCTGTTGTTTCCGAAGTTGTCTTACAAATATAACAGTTGTCTAACACAAATTTAAATCTGTCTCTCATAAATTCATTGGAGGGGTAAATATTTTTTGTAGTTTTAAAATGGACTTCTTTAAATTTGGGGGGAATTGGAAATTTTAAATATTTGGTTCTGATCAACGAGATCTCAGATTTGTTATAATCTTTAAAGATGAGTGAATGTTTTGTCCTACCTGGATATAAGATGTTAACCAAATACCTCCCCAAAAACTGATTATTGCATTTTTCATTAACCAAGTCAAGACCATCTAATTTAATTTGATGTAAATTTGGAATCGGTATATTTGAAAAATTGTTCTTTATCGTATTGACAAGGACTATTGGGATATTCTGTGAAACCTTTTTGCAGAGCTCGAACGAGCAACTCATGTCATATTTCTCATTAAGCCTGTTTAATTCAAGTATATCTCCATTTTCATCCATTATATGTGTCACAGACCAAATTTGTTTTGTCATCCATTCTTCCACAAACATAGATTTCTCCCGATTCAGTATCACCCTATTATTCCACAAGGGAACGTTGTGGGGACTAAAGTTATGTTTAAACATTAATTTCCAATTTAACAAAACTTTTTGATGAAATTTGGAGAGTTTTATGGGCAGTTTAGAAATTTCAAAATCACATACTAAAAGGAATTGGATCCCCTCAACTTTGTTGAAAATAAGAGATGGTATCAAGAACCAGATCTCATTATCATTTTTTAAGAAAGATCGGAGCCAATTAATCTTTAACATGCCATTCATTATTTCAAAATCGATTGCTTTTAAACCCCCCTCTTCATAGTCTTTTATCAAGTCCCTGTTACTGATATAATGATGTTTATTTTTCCATATGAAATTAAAATTCACCTTATTGATGTCTTTTATAATCCTTGGTGGGATGGCTAGGGAATAAGCTGGATAGATTAATCTGGACAAAGATTCAACCTTGGTTAACATTATCCTGCCGAACAACGTTAAATCTCTCTGTAGCCAATGGTTTAGAGCTTTTCATTTGTCAATTGTATTCTGAATTTTCTTTTCTTCACTATCAGCCATGCATTTAGTTAGCCAAATTCCAAGATATCTGATTTCATTTTTGACAGGTATATTGTACAAAGAAGAGTGAGAACAATTCTGGATACTCATGAGTTCACATTTGTCCAGGTTCAGGCGTAGTCCAGAAGCATCAGAAAAGATCTTTATTGTATCTAAGGCCAATGGAATTTGTTCTTTATTTTTTAGAAAGATTGTTGTATCATCGGCAAGCTGACTTATTATTAATTTGTGGTTATTTATGTCTAATCCTTTGATGTTTGAGTTTATGACAGTAATAGCAAGTAGTTCAGTGGCTACAATGAATAAAAGAGGTGAGACAGCCCTGCCTGATACCTCTCTCCACCCTGAACCTGGGACATGTGCCTTCTGAAAGAGAAACACAACTATTAATATCAGTGTATAACATAGTGATCATATCCAGAAATGCATCTCCAAACCCAAAATGTTTAAATGTCTTAATAATAAAAGTGTGTTCGATAGAATCAAATGCTTTATGGAAGTCCAAGAACAACATAATGTTAGGTGATGGCTGTGTGTTGGCAGGAAAAGGACCCAAAGTGCAGACTCCGGAGACAGAAAGTAACTTAAAACAGCTTCAATGCTGAACTCAAAAGGGTAACAAAACAAGGAATACAAAATACACTTACGCAGACAAAACACACAGCTAGATAAGGGTAGATCACAACAACGACAAAACTGAAACACAGGGCTTAAATACATAGAGGGAGCAATCAGGGAATGGGCAACAGGAGGGAAACACAGCTGGGGCAAATCAGGCCTAACGAAACAGGGGAAGCAAAACCAGACACATTAACATCAGACATGGACCTTCAAAATAAAACAGGAAACATAACACAGACTGAACTACAGACACAGACTGACTGGACACAGGGAGACAGCAACTAGAGAACACAGAGACATAAACCATAAGACATAACTCTAACAAAGAAACCAAAGACTAGAAATGATAAATAATATAATAAACTCAAAAACCCTGGGTCAACGACCCAGGCATCCTAACACATAAAACCATCATCCTTAATTAGGTAATTGTAATCGATAAGGTCCAAAACCAAGCGGATATTATTTTGGATCAACCGTCCTTTGAGAAATCCTGATTGTGTTGGGCTAATTATTTCAGAAATACCCGTTTTTAGTCTTGTTGCTAAAACTTTTGTAAAAATTTTGTAGTCTGTATTTAAAAGTGTTATAGGTCTTAGATTACTTAGTTTTTTCTTATCTTTCCCCGGTTTTGGAATTAATTTTATAACTCCTTGTTTCATTGTTGCCATAAGCTCCTTTTGATTTATACATTCATTTAACGCACTGAATAATAGTAATTTTAGATCTTCCCAAAAGTGCTTATAGAAATTAGTTGTTATTCCATCTGGTCCCGGTGAGCGATCAGATGCCATGCTCTTAATAGCAAAATCAAATTCTTCTATAGTTAGGTCAAGGCTGTCCCAATTCGAAGGCTGCTCGAAATGCGGCCCTCAAATGCATCCTTCATTTCCCTGAATTTTAAGGATGTGGCGGTGTACACTTCGTGGCCCAACATATCCAAGACTTCATGGCGCGGCGGTGGGTGTGGATAATTGTGCCGAAAAAAACGGTGAAAGCGGAGCGGCCAAAGAGTGAACTTTTAAAAGTAAGTACTGAATATTATGTAACTTATTTATGTGCAAATGTTGAATAATGAAGAACATTAAAACATTACTGTTGGCCACATGTCAGCAAAGTTATGTGACATTAGCAATGTTTGTACTTTCAGCATTTACTTGGTTTTAACCCTAGAACACTATCGCTGGGTGATTTTCACCCGAGCAAATACATTTACATGATTTCTCTCTCCTGCAGCTGTTAGTGTGTCGAGGAGATTGTGCCTTCACCAGGGAAGTCTCAAATGTCCCAGGAATGGGTGTATCAAAGACCAGCTTTCCAGCGTCAGATTTTTCTGTAATTTTGGAGCATTATTTTAGCATCCCCCATGACACTTTTTTTCATTTTGTTAAACATGGCACAGTTGAAAGTAAAAGCTGACCACTCTGATTTGTCATGTGTTTGATATATTGTGATGACAAGTACTTTTAGTTGGTCATATTATATCGGGTAAAAATCACCCGGCGTTAGTGATTGTGTTACTATTTATAGCGATAGTGTTCTAGGGTTAAAGCTTTTACTGTAAAATATACGCTGTTCAATAGTTGACCTTAATCTTACAGAGAATGTGATGATTTTATGGATAATTAAAGTCAGTCATATATCCACAAACACAACAAGCTGAAAGTCAGTGATGCTGCTCGGTTTGCAGTCCTGAATATCACGGCACAAGCAGGATTCACTGCACTGTTAATGTTAGCTATGTTATATTGCTGCCTCTGTTCGGTGGTGTCGAGCCAAACGGACTTTAACGTGTGTTTGAACGAGCTGACGGTTCACTCGTTAAGCTGAAAGAAAGATGCTTTAATCACAGGAGTCACACATGTGTCCACTGGACCATCTGGGAACTCTTCTTGTTTAGCACTCGTAATAACACAAACACTAAATCCTCCTTCTCTTGTGCTGTTTTGTAGCAGTGTATACACCTGAGACTGTCACCTGTCTGTCTGTCCTGCACTCTCTCTCTGTTTCTTTCTCTCTGATTGTGGAATAAAAGTATGAACATGTGTTTATAAGTTACACTTGTGTTTGAATCCTGCAGCTTATCACACATTTGATTTCCATGTGTGACAACTGCAAGTGTCCAGAGTGAGGACAGACTGAGCGACCCACTGCTGCACATCATCTGTGAGGCTTTGCACCCCTGATGATCCACCAGGACAAACTCAGCAGTGTGTGAGGAAGAGGAGGAGGAAGAGCAGCAGCTGACAGATGGAGAGAATAGACAGACTGTTCCCTGTTTGTGAAGGACTGCTAGGAAAGTTTAAAATAACTAATTGTCTGTCCTGAATCAGTCTTATTAGGTAATGTTCAAATAATGTTATCATTCCAGTGTTTTCAGTGTGGGAGAAAGTACTCAGGGCCTTCAGGTTACACACTATGAAAGGCAGCAACAAGTTTAATATTCAGAAACCTAAAGTATGTATCAGCAGCAGAATGGAGCTAAAAATAAATGTTTGTTTCAGTTCTATGAAGCTTTGAGTATTTTGGATTAGCAGTTGTTGCGGGTTCAAATATTGAGGATGGGCACAAAAACAACAATGGTCCACAAGAGTCGGTCAAACAATGATTTTTAATGAACACTGCACACACCAGCATCGATCTTCGCCCAATAATACACAAGCAGTTGTTTTATACCATCAGGGTATTAGAACGCCCTCTCATGCGTCAAGCAGGTACAATACAATAAATGTTGATGACTTTTGACACATTTAAAAAGAACATCTTCTCCGTCTCGAGGCCAGGTGCTTCCTATTAATCTTCTAACTCTCGCTTATCTCCTGGAACAAACTGTCCCTTATGCAGACACAATTTTGCAGTCACAAGCTTTTGCAAACTATTATTTGAACTCTTACCTAAACATGAGCCCAACTACTGTTTGTGTGTATGTCTCGACCTAAAAATGCACTCTGTCTCACCCAGTCGCCGACAACCTTACAGACAGAATAATATATGATAAATGTTTTAATCAAATGCCACTACTCAAAGCTTAATAAAAAGGATATAAATGAATAAACCATAATAATGAATAACGTGGTATATGTGTTTTGTAAGCATGCAGGCCATTCCTCTCACAGCTCAAAGTCACTTACACAATAGATTGTCTGGACATAGCGCCAAACAAAGCTTACGACCCTCAATTAACTGACTGAGCTTCAACTCTTTAAATAAGCACAAATGCAAGGTGTGTAGAAAATGATTATAGCTGCACCTGTAATACCAGTTTTAACGTAAGGCCAACAGCTTCAATAAATGCTTTGATGAAATGATAATTAATGCAATGGTAATGATGATGGTTATGAATAGTAGCAGTAAAATATTTCCCTGGTCTCCACACTCCCTCTCTTGACCTCTTGACCACAAGAGGTCACCATACGTTGCGTTGTGTCACTCCTCGACCCACTCAGCTGCTTCCATGTCCATCAATGGCATCATGGGCCACGGGTCACCGTTCCCAGGTCCACTGCCCTCGCTCTGACCCTCTCTAGCCGTCCTCTGGCCCAGGGAATGAGACAACAACCTCAGGTATTCGAGGTGGTCGAGTAGTAAGACGCCAGCTCCCACTTGAGAACACTTCATGCTTGAGGTTGGTCACACACAAAAGTATCAGTGAGCCTAAAGTTGGTCAGTGGCTGGAGAGAATGAGAGTGCGAGCTGAGCTCAATCAGCACTCCTCTCTCACCACTGAACCCACTGACCCCGGTGAGATACCCCTTACACTTGTGAATCTCTAGTGGTCTGTACTTCTTTTCTGGGTCCCCCTCTTCTGATGGCTCCATTCGGTCTGGGGCCTCCAGGATCCTCACCACCCCTGTGGTCGCTGTGGTCCCGAAATTTCCGGCAAAGGAAACTAACACCTTTCCCTACTACGCCTCCCTCACTTAATATGTTCCTCAATTGGTCTCTTAATTATTCAAACTTGGTTCAAGCTATCATGTTTGGGACTCTCTAAGCAAAAGCGAGCCTGACTTATGGCCTTGGCTCCCTATTTCATCTGCCTTCAACAACGGTGGGAGTGAAGCTCCCGTGGAATGTGCTCTCTGTCTCCTCTACTATCAGAAAAAGCAAGGTCCTGACTCTCTGAAAACAGTATTTCTTATAACTCAGCAGTATAATGCATCATAAACAATATCATTCATTCACACTGAATCAGCAGCCTAATGTAATACAAATCAGTCTAATAAGTGTAATAATTATCACCTTCTTCTAATTCAGGAAAATAATGCAAACTAAAACTACATAATAATTTCACAATCATTAATCAGGGGCAATGTTCCCTCTAATTTTTCATGTGTCTGAGCGAACACACAAACTCCCTGAGCGATCCCTTGGACCACTGTGAGCGACATCAGACGTGTGCAATGTGGTCACGCCAGCATTGAATCCATCCAAGTTACATGGTTTATTAAAATAATCAAGTTACAGCATTTACATTTATGTTAGACTACTTTTAATTAACTGCTTTAGCCCACTTACAATGAAAATGTAAAAAAAAATCTTGTTCATGACCTGTGTAGTATGTTAACACTATTGGAAGTAAAAATTTACTTGAACACCAATTTTGAAAACACAACTTTCTTTTTTTTTTTTTTTTATATAAAGCTCTGACTTGTATTATGAGTCTGTGGTCTGGGAGAGAGTCCTGTAACTCTGTCTGCAAAATACAGTATATAAAGACCAATGCTGGGCAATTAATTATATAGTTACTTCTTTAAAAAAAGTAACTGAGTTTTGCAAACAACAAAGTTTTTTGCAGCTATTTTTTTAAATGCAGCCAAGGTGTTTTTAAATAAACATTTCAAACTATTTACAGAACAATCAGCTGTTCTGCATCAAGTCTGATGCCACACAAATTATTTGTGCCACTCCAAAAAATAATTTCTGTCCACTATGAGATAAAGGAGAACAACAGCCTGATACCTGCAGGCCTGACAACAGGAGATGTATCACTCCTGTAACACCTGTAACATTCAGCAGTCGCCTCATTGTTCTGACACACACAACAAAAACTACACTACACACTAACTACACAAGATTTGCGCTAAAACACCGCCGTCACTCCTAAAACTTCCCCCCGTTTCTTAACAACTAGATGCCACGTTGCCATATCATTTTTTTGATTGGTCGACATAGTACTTTTTTGGACGAATAGGAAAGGGGGGTGGAGTTTGTTTTTGCTCACAGGTGGAGAGTGCTTTCGAGCGTTTTCCTTATAAAATGCAGTTTTTACCATTTCTTCCCGCAGTAAATATAAACAACGACAGTATTCAGGAAGAAAACCAAACATTGCAGATATTTTTATCATAACTCTGGTTTTACGTGGCCGATCAACACAATTTAAAAACTGGTATAAAGTCCACACTTTTTCCGTCAATTGTTCCGTCTGTCCTGCTCACATCTCCAATGGTTGTACACGTTGTTATTAACGTGGCTTCACTCCACATCAGCCACGCGGCTTTGCTCGCTAAAACACCAATGTCGGCGCATAAGGACGCTGTCATAGCCTGTCAACCACGTTGATTAGCTGCGTATATACGAATGTAAATCGCATCATTGGCTGGACTATGGGATAAGGTGGCATTGTTCTAATCCCATACAGGAGCAGCCAGTCACTTATTGACTAACACTGCATTAAATTGTTAAAGTATTCATTTTAATTTCAAATCAGGTTAGATTTTTTTGTGCGCAACACAGATTTTCTGTGCGCAGAGACCGTGCCAGCAGTGCGCAATTGCGCACGTGCGCAGCTTAGAGGGAACATTGATCAGGGGTATAACATGGCATAAGATAATATCACAATCTCACAATTCCCCCTTTGATCTCTTTTTAAAGAGATCATTTACACCCTAGAATCCAGGTTTGCGAGGTCCATTTCTTCTTCTTAGTCCTAAGGCCCTCTGTCCCCCTTTAACGGGTGGACCATATGTGGGATGACCTCTGTGTTTGCACAGTTCAGATGCAAGAAAAACTATGATTACAACAACAATAGTAGGTCCTGATGACACCCCCATCATTCTCCAGTTCTCCCACAGCTTTATTTTGGTACTCCAGTTTCCCACCCCCATTTTGGTGCCACCTTATACCTTTCAAATGTACTGAGACTAGAACCTCTGTCTAAGCAGCTTTTAACCTTTATTTTATTGCTGCAGCTACCAGTGTCTTCCAGTCGGGTGATTCTCTGCTCTTCTTTCTTCGACCTCAGGGGTTAGACCACCCTTCAGTCGTTGCACAGATCAAGGGATTATTCTGCCTCGATTTCAAACAAAGATCTGTGTATTCTGGGGTCACCGCCGTGTCCCCCTTTTTACCAAGAGCCTCTCAAACCTCGTTGGTCTGGTGATCCTGGATTTTCGCCAACCCTTTCACGGTTATTGCTGTGTTTATGGGATCCATCCTCTCGAGGTGACTAGTCGGAGCCCAAACGCCATGACACTTCACCCCAGTTGCTGTCTTGGCAGTCTCTGTGTCTGTCTGTGCTGCGAAGGATCCTCGTATCTCCGTGACCTCGTCTGGTGCCTGTTCCTTTCTCTGTAAGAGACAGAAAACCAAAACACCTCTCTGCCTAGCCTTGATAATCTAATGTTATTGTCCATTGTTCTTCCAGTAATGCAAATTTGATCTACAATAATTCGGGACTCTCTGACCCAGGGACTTATTCTAATCATAATCTATGTGTGTGTAAGCATGTTTGCATCCTCTGCACTCAAAGTCAATACCTACAACATATCAGTCCGGACATCACGCCGAACGAAGCTTATGACCATAGCTGGACTGGCCATCGAGCATACTGGGCATTTGCCCGGTGGGCCGATGGCCATTTTTCGTTTTTATGGGCCGATGTTTTTTTGTTGTTGTTTTTTTTCCCCGTAACGGTGTAAACAGTGAAAGGTGGCGGATTGGACAGATGCTGACAGATGTGTAAAAATAACTCAATTGTTTGGTAGTGGCTATGGTGGAGCTTTCACAGTGACAGGGGATTTCTTTAAATCACCCTGCCGTTCTTCAGCTGAGACGTCTGAGTTGGAAAACACTAACACACTGCAGTTCTTTACTTGCGAGGACGGTCACAGAGCGCTCGCACAGGAGACACTCATGGACTCGCGCTTTGTCACCGTCTGCGTTCTTTATTTATACAAGATTGATCTGTGTATGTGTGTGTGTGTGTGTGTTACATAAATAACAACATCACTCAAGGCAGCGGGACTTTCCCTTTTCTACATCTGTATGTTCTCGTAAAAGAGCTGAGCTTTCTTCTTCTCTACATTTAAATGTTCAGAACAACAGGAAGCGGTTAGTATCTGCATAAGTTCAGCACACAAATTACTAGGTGAAAAGTCATGTAGAAATATGCTTAATGGCAAATAATGAAAGGATACACTTCATGTAGCTGATCACATATATACAATTTTCTCTTGACATTCCGCCCTGTTTATCAGAAGAATGAAATGTACAATAAGCAACTACTTGTCTTTCACATTCTTAGTTACTACATCATTAGCACTTCATCTTCATGAAACAAACAGAAAAAGAAGTCTTCATGATCTTCATCAGTTTGTGATGCATCTGCGTATGCTGTAAATGACAAACTTATCACCTGTGAAATTACAGCTTTTAAACAAGGAATAACTCAAATAAAGAAAACAAAATAAAATCAGGAAAAGTCCAACGACGATCAACAGTCTCTGCAGCATCTGAAGCCATGTTTAAAGAATGTACATTACATCTGGTACGTAGGTGCAGCATGTGGTGTTGAATAAGACACACAATCCTCCTCTCTCAGCTAGGATCATGTTAAGAGATTTTATTTAATCAACTGCTTAATGTTTTGTCAATGATGTTCACATATTTTATACTACATGTATCTTGTCACTTACACATGCTCGTGAGCCCTTGCTGACTTCTAAGAAAAACACGTAACCCTATTCTGCCGTTGGAAACAGGAACCAACTGGCTTCTGTTTCCCTTAAGATAGGCTTGACCAGTTCCTGTTGTGACAGTTGAACGTATATGTTTTATGCTTATCACCTTGTAAGGAGTTGTATGTTCTTCTTACATGTGTTTGTGACGCAAACATGCTTGAGTATAAATAAAGGCTGACAACTGCTGCAGGGTGTGAGTATCATCCGATCACTCACCCGTGCACGTAGCGCTGCGAACTAACTCTGACTGTCTTTGTATTCTTTCAATGTGTTTTCATAATGTCTTAACACTGACATTTAATTGGTCCTTCGAGCCGGATTGTTGATTGATATTATTATATCATCTAACTATTCACAGACGGAGCCACCGGATCCTGACGTCGTGAGTACCTGCACTGCAACCACCGCTTCCAGCGAAGCGAGGAAAAGCCCAGAGTCATAAATTCGCCTACTGGCCAGTGTCTTATACAGGTTCACGACGCCAGGACTCGGTGACGCCGGAAAAAAGAACACAGCGCAACATTGAAGGTGAATATAAAGCAGCCAGAAACACTTTGCGTTGAATAATCGATTTTAGTTTGACACTGTTTAGAATAGACGTGTCCTGTGTGGGCAAAAGGTCTCAATAAAAAATGTCCTGTGTGGACCGGGCCCTGTGTGGACCCGCACGTAAACGCTCGCCTGTGTAAGACGGGATAATTCGCCCTGTGTGGGCCCATTCCGCAACAAAAGTAAAGGTTGGTAGCTAGTGGTTTATTTCACTCTGGGAGTGAAAATAACGAGAGTGTCAAATAAAAATAGGATTTTTCTAAGCGCGCTGTATGTTTGTTGAGGAGTAAGTGCTTCATTGAATAGGAACTCTAGGCTCCTGCACTACTCCTATTGTTTTCCTGTGAGTACTGAATGGTGAGAAGGAGAAGAGGTTGCGCTTTCAACGCATAAAATTAAGTCCGCCCTGAATTTAGTTCAGGGTAGAAGGCTGACTTAATAACCTCCTCTGACTCTAGTACCAGAACGTCCCACAGTGTGTGTGTTGGTAGTATTAATAAATAAAAAATATAAATATTGCATCGACTAAATAAAATTAAAATGGGTAACGAAGCTTCAAAACTCACTGCTGACGAGCAGTGGTTAGAGAAAAAATGTCCAGGCGCCGGACAAATTAGTGCATGTAGATGGAGAAATCCAAAAGAAAACTAAATGTCCCACATGGGAGGGAAAATGTAGCCCCCCGTATTGACTAAATTAAAAGAAACCCCCCAAGCAGAAATAAATAAAAAATAATCCTAAAAGGAAAACAAAACGTATTTAAGAATTGCAATATTTTAAAATTTGTAAAGAGGAATGTAGTGGAATAAACAAAAGGTTAAATTAAATTAGAGCTTATCTAATGTATTCCAACTAATAATAGGAAGGATAACAACCTGTGTACTGGTATTAACAATGAAATATAGTTGGCATGACGAACGTGCCTAGAATGAATAGAATGCATAAATCCAGATAATTCACACGAAAATATATCAAATAAAAAAGAGAGATGCATAAGGTATATTGAGGCTGTGTCATTTTTCAGCCAAGGAAAGTGTGAAAAGGTAAATGTCTCCAGCTTGGGTGGGGGTGAAACTGCAGATCACCCCCAGCCCTCGATGGATACATAATAAAATATATATGAAATATTATAATAGACTATTGTATATTTGTAGTATAGTAGTATATTGTAATATACTATTGATGTTATATAGAAATAAGAGAAAATAATTATTAATAATAATATTAATAATGACATAATATTAATGAGAAGAGTGCATAGAGACACTTGACCTGCTTGTAAACCTGTCATCCTAGATGAGATTTTGTTAAGATGAAGAGCAAACCTATACTAACAACTAATAAGCCAAACCCTGTATACAAAAGCTAAAGCTACAGGTTTGAGAAGTTGAATTAAATATGTGGACACTACCAAGCTAATGAGCAAGTTACATATTTTTTATTTAATTGTTGTTGCAAGAGCAGAAGCTGCATGATATTAAAGCTTATACATGCAGCTGTCTGTGAGCTCAGTTTTTTCCTTACACTTCTGCTTTGTTTCTGACAGCAGCTTTTTCTTTTTTATGTGTCCTGACTCATGTATGTTTTGTTTTGGTTTGATTATTTTGTTTTTTTGGAAACAAATTTGTGATCATGCCTCTGGATCACAGTGACACATAATGATTAAGCATATGATTTGCTAATGCCTAGTTTTAGAGCTGTGAGCTATGAGCTGTAAGCAATGCCAAGTTTTTCCCAACTTAGAGGTTTGACATATGTAACATATGTGAGATACATGAATTCTTTTAAAACAAAATAGAAGTTGTCCAAAATGCCTTAAGTAATATGTAGTGCTGCATCTACAAAGGAAAAAGAGGCTGCACAGCAAAAAACAAATGTTCTTACATTAACCTCGTGCTCCCTGATACCAATAGAAGTCCTCAAAGACGAACAAAAGGCGGCCCCACAAAATGAAAAATCCTCGTGGTTAAAAGATGGCGCAATTTTGAAAGAGGATATCATGACATGTAATGGGAAACCTATTC
The DNA here is from genome assembly GCF_036321145.2 of Pelmatolapia mariae. Lineage (NCBI taxonomy): Eukaryota > Metazoa > Chordata > Actinopteri > Cichliformes > Cichlidae > Pelmatolapia > Pelmatolapia mariae. The sequence continues at coordinate 2,502,277 of NC_086230.1, read as the reverse complement.
TACCTAAATCCCTACATAAAACAGCAGCATTAGTGACACATGGGCATTGCCATTTGTCAACAGCAGGGATGGTAGATAGATATTCTTTCTAAACAATTCAATTCTACTAAAAAAATTTTGAAAACTCAGCCAAAGCATATATAAGTACATGCATGATATGCCAAAAACATAATGCACAGGGAAATTTAAGGCCAAAGAGAGGCCATTTCCCAACGCCGCCACATCCTTTCCCACACCACCTCACCCATTTCATACCATTCACATGGATTTTATTGAGCTAAATGAAAGCCAAGGTTCAAAAGACGCTCTAGTGATTATAGATGTGTTCTCAAAATGGCCAGGAAATTTATCCTGTGAAAAAGGCAGATGCAATCTCTGTAGCAAAATGCCTATGCAACCATTTTGTTCCAACATATGGCATACCGTCCCTAATAAGATGAGACAATGGAACACATTTTGTTAATGAAGTAATCAGCAAGGTCTCTGAAGCACTAGGATTCAGCATCAAACACCACTGTGCTTACCACCCACAAAGTGCCGGACTAGTGGAAAGAACTAACGGCACGATAAAACAGAGACTGAGGAAATGCATGGAAGTAACAGGGAGACCATGGCCTGAATGGCAGGCTTACAAAAATTGACGCCATTTGAAATAATTCATGGAAGACCTTTTCCCACCACTAATACTGAGTGAACCAGTAAACAAATCAGCTAGAGAGACTACTCTAGCAGAGTGGATGGCAAAGTTGCTAGAAAATACTGAAACTGTGTTGAACAACAAACTGCTGTGTGACTCTTCTCCAGTATCTTCCAGGTTGAAGGCAGGTGATTGGATCCTGATAAAAGTGCTCCAGAAGAAAAATTGGAGTTCCCCGAGGTGGGAAGGACCCTACCAAGTCCTCCTGGATCCACCAAAGCCACACGAAGAAGGTCGAACTACTCCAGGATTCATCGACGTCAGACTAAAGTGAGCAACAGCCTAGATTCCAGTCCTCCCTAACCTCTGGTGTTCGCTCGGTGGGGAGTAGGGTGATCAGTGGCAACACTTGGGATCCCACTCCTCTGGCTGAGGTCTACTCACCAGGGGCCCTGGGAGTGACAAGGGGTCAAGAAGAAACTCACTCACAAAACAAAAGAATATTTAAAGACAATAAAAGTGCTACAATGACACCTGTCATCACAGTACTATGTACACTCTTGTGGTTGGTGGCCATCAAGAGCCAGGTGAAAGGATTGAACCCCTGTAACGAAACGGCCTCCACGCAGTAGCTGAGCAACTGAGAGCCACATCCCTAATGTCGTTCCAGAAAAGGATCGCACTGGACATGCTCCTGAGTGAAAAGAATGGGGTATGTTCAGTGTTTGGAGAACAATGCTGTACATTCATACCCAACAATACAGCGGCGGATGGAAGCCTCACCAGAGCCCTGGAGGGTTTAAAGACCCTAAATGAAAAAATGAAAGAACATTCGGGAGTCGACACTTCGATGTAGGACAGCTGGATGGACATGTTCGGGAAGTACCGTACTCTGGTGTCATCAATTCTGGTGTCCATGGCTGTATTTGCAGCAATACTCGCTCTGTGTGGATGTTGTTGTATTCCCTGCATTAGAGCATTAATCAACAGACTCATAGCCACTGCCATCACACCACATGTTACGTTCCACCAAGAGACGATGAGGTTGCTTACACATCAGGACCGAAACACAGACTCTGAAGAAGAAGACAATTTTAATTATTGTCAACAAAGTGAAAACAAACCTAAATGTTGATCATATTAATTTTGCTAAATGATACTCTGGTTGAAAATGTATACACAAGTGACTGGAAGTTGAAGTAGGTAGAAAATATTTGAACAACAGCAGGGAATGTTAAGAGATTTTATTTAATCAACTGCTTAATGTTTTGTCAATGATGTTCACATATTTTATACTACATGTATCTTGTCACTTACACATGCACGTGAGCCCTTGCTGACTTCTAAGAAAAACACGTAACCCTATTCTGCCGTTGGAAACAGGAACCAACTGGCTTCTGTTTCCCTTAAGATAGGCTTGACCAGTTCCTGTTGTGACAGTTGAACGTATATGTTTTATGCTTATCACCTTGTAAGGAGTTGTATGTTCTTCTTACATGTGTTTGTGACGCAAACATGCTTGAGTATAAATAAAGGCTGACAACTGCTGCAGGGTGTGAGTATCATCCGATCACTCACCCGTGCACGTAGCGCTGCGAACTAACTCTGACTGTCTTTGTATTCTTTCAATGTGTTTTCATAATGTCTTAACACTGACAGATCATGTGCAGTGCTACACGATGTTGCATTACAGCAATTCTGAGAGCGTCTATTTCTTGGTTTTGTCCCTCGTTGACCTTGCAGGATGCTTTGAGGAACAAGCCGAATCTATAGTCCAGTATCTCACTTCTGAGAGCATGTTTTCCAACTCCTGCCCACAGGAAGAGTGAGTTGAGTACCTTTTGTCCAGTTGTCCAAAGTTTGAATTCTTCAGGTACGTCGGTTTCCCAGATTGAGTCATGTAGTCTGACTGTTGAAGTTGAGCGTTTCTTCCTGGATGAGGATGACGATGTTGTTGTTGTTGTTGTGCACTTTACAAAAGTCACTCTGAAGGTGGTCGGAGATCAGAATTAGTGCACCTGTCCCAGGGTGTTTCCCATATATGGTTGTGTTAATGTGCTCGGCATGTGCGAGCAGACGTAACAGTCTTTCTCTGTGGTTTTGTTAAACACATATCTGTATCAGGCATTTTTCATCCAAGGATGGATGTGATCTTGTGTCATGTCCATTAGGTGTAAGTTGTCGTACGTCCATCTTCTCTGTCTGCCTCGTGGCTCGGCTGCTGTTGGCATCGGCTGGGGTCCTCTAAGGGTGAGCTTTGTAGTCAAGGTAACCATCAGGGTTCCCCTTCACACCTACACCTGGCTGCCTAAAGTTGATCGGATAGAGATTGGAGTGCGGGCTTACCCCACGGGGGCCCAAGAATCGCACTTACCACCCTCACCCCCGAAACAACCAAGCATAGGCGCTTCCTCCTTGGTGTCGGGGCTTCCCGGGACCTCAACCTTTTTGCAGTGGCTCTGATGTATCCAAGATGGTCTCTCTGCAATTTTACAGGCTGTGGGTGTTGTCAATAACACTCGGTTTCAACCTGCAAGAGACTGGAGAGTCTTACGGCAGTTTATTGTTCAAAACAATATCCTTGTTTTCTTGAGGACACATGGGTCACCCCCATGTGTCACTAATGCTGCTGTTCTGCACAGGGACTTGGGGAGCATCGGTTTACCTTCACAAGTCATAAGATCATTTTCTAGCTGCGCTCCACACTTTAACCATTTCTTTTGTTCTGTAGTTGGTGCGGCTTTTTGTTCATCTTTAAGTACATCAAGTAGTATTTGCACAGAGGATGCAGACATTAACGCGTCTACAGTTTGTTGTTCGGCTAACGTTGCTGCTTGATCTGCAAAGTTATTGCCTTTAGTTATTTCTGATTTATCTTTCTGATGTGCAGCACATTTACACAATGCTAACTGTTTTGGCAATGTAATCACTTCTAATAGTGTCTTTAGAATATCTCCATGTTGTACTGGGTTTCCAGTAGATTTAATCATTCCTCTATGCTGCCAAATGCAAAATGATGTACTGCTAAAAAAAACATACTGACTTTCTGTGCGTCTCTCTGTCTGCTTCTTAGACACAGTCAGCTCCTTTTATGGGCATGTAGTTCCTGTTCTAATTCAAAGGTTTTGGATTCATACAATTTCCTGTCACAGACACACCACAGGCACACATATTTCCTGTTTTTGCAGACTAATCGAACTCTTTGTCGAACTTTCCATATAGCGACAATAAGTGTCCAGCATTTGAGAGTTGTCTCACATGTGTGAGACAAGACAAATTTGCTTTTTTTTTTTTTTTAAATTGAAGTCACTGCGTGGGGTACTTGGATGATCAAAGTGTGGCCTAAAACAATGTCAGCTGACTTTTTTACTGCCTCTGCTGCAGCTGCACAGGCCTGCAAACAACAGAGTCTAATTTGCAGGAGTAAAATGCAAGCGGACGTTGTTTTTCACCAAATGCCTGTGTTAAAACTGCTTTCATGTAACCTGCACCTCCATCTACATGTAAGTAGAAAGGCTATTTTCAAGTTACTGAATGCTTCTTCTGCTTTTTTTCTTTGTAGATGCAAGACTACAATTTGACTTAAGGCATTTAGGTCATTTCTATTTTTATCAAAGAATTCATACATCTCACACATGTTACATATGTCAAACCTTTAACTTAGGAAAAAACTTTGCATTGCTTACAGCTCATAGCTCACAGCTCTAAAACTAGGCATTAGTAAGTCATATGCCTAATCATTGTGTCACTGTGATCCACAAGTATGATCACAAATTTATTTTTCAAACCAACAAAACAAACAAACAAAAACAAAAAACAAATGGCATGAACACTTTACACACATAAGTCAGGACACAAAAAGAAAAAAAGTTGCTGCAAAGCAGAAGTGTGAGGAAAAAACTGAGCTCACAGCTGCATGTGTGAGCTTTTAATATGCAGCTTCTGCTCTAAAAGACAAATGAAATAAAAATAAAAAGGTGTGTAACTTGCTCATTAGCTTAGTAGTGTCCACATATTTAATTCAGCTTTTCAAACCTGTAGCTTTAGTTGTTGTATACAGGGTTTTGGCGTATTAGTTGTTAGTATAGGTTTGCTCTTCATCTCAACAATGTCTCATCTAGGATGACAGGTTTTCAATCAGTTCAAGTGTCTCTATGCACTTGATTAGCTTAGGTATTTTCCTTATTTTCTTCATCTCATATATCATTGTACTGAATTTGAGCAAACCTTAAGCTTGAATCAGACTACTTTTAACAATTATCCACCTCACATCATAACTGACTGATGTGCCCCTTATTATTAATATTATTAATGTTATTACTGGGGTTTTTTTTATAACAGCAATAGTACATTACAATATTTATTAGTATATTAGAATATACTACTATACTACTAATATACAATAGTTTATTATTTTATATTTTATTATGTATCCATCGAGGGCTTAGGGTGATCTGCAGTTTCACCCCTCCCAAGCTGGAGACATCTACCTTTTCACACTCTTTCCTTGGCTGAACAATGACGCAGCCTTAATATACCTTATGCATCTCTCTATTTTATTTTAAGATGTTTTCGTGTGAATTTACTTTCATTCATTCTATTCATTCTGGGCATGGTTATTTAACCAATTTTGTTTCATTTGGTAATGCCAATTTACAGGTTGCTATGCTCCCTATTATTAGTTTGAATATAGTAGAGATAAGCTCTAATTTGATTTAACCTTTTGTTTATTCCACTTTATTCCTAAGAGTATTTATATATATGCAGTTGGGTCTGTATCCAACCCTTTTTAAACTTCTACTTTTATCTCTAATTTTTCACTTGATAAGGGATTACTATGTTCCTCCTGATATGGGTGAATGTATATTGGGACATTTTTTTTTTTCGTAGGATTTCTTCATCTACAAGCACTGATTTGTCCGGCGCCTGGACATTTCTTTTCTAGCCACTGCTCGTCAGCAGTGAGTTTTGTGGGCTGATTCCCCATTATCACAGAACTGCAAAGCTTTCTCTGGTACTAGACTCGGGGGTGGTTGCTGACACGCCCTTCTACCTTTCCCCTTTATCACCAGTACTTGAGCTTTTGCAGGATACACAAAGAAAACAATAAAAAAAAAAAACAAACAATGGAAGTAGTTCAGCAGCGTATTGTGCTGTAAAATCAACTTACTTCCAAAACACATACACAAAACACATATACATACACACAGATAGACATTTGCGCGCTAATTTGTCACGAAGTATTTCCGGCTACTTCTGAAACCACTCTAAATATAATTTATTACGAGGTAATTGCGGCTACCTCTAAAACCAGCCTAAATTTAGTTCCTTCCGGCGAACTCAACCTATTTCACGTGTTTTTTCGAAGTAATTCCGGCTACTTCTAACCTACTTTACGCGTATCCCGAAGTAATTCCGGCTACTTCCAACCTTTGCGCATTTCCTGAAGTAATTCCGGCTACTTCTAACCTATTTTGCGCATTCTTCTAAACCCTTCCGGTGGTTTAAGACCAAAAAGTGTTTTCTCACCCTCAGTCGTCTTTTGCTGGTTGTTCAGGTCATCTGGATCCCAACGTCGTGGACCAGAACTAAACCACCGGCCTGGACCCGAATTCAACGTTCCAGGACTTTCACCTCTACCTGGAGAGGGCTGTCGACAGACTTCGGTGCTGGTTTACCCACGGCGTCAGGATGCAGAAGTCAGACCTTACATTGGAGTCACAGAAACGTGTCTGCTTTTTCCATCGCTAGGCTCGAAGGACCAATTTAAATGACAGGAGATTTCTTTAAATCACCCTGCCGTTCTTCAGCTGAGACGTCTGAGTTGGAAAACACTAACACACTGCAGTTCTTTACTCGCGAGGACGGTCACAGAGCGCTCGCACAGGAGACACTCATGGACTCGCGCTTTGTCACCGTCTGCGTTCTTTATTTATACAAGATTGATCTGTGTGTGTGTGTGTGTGTGTGTGTGTGTGTGTGTGTGTGTGTGTGTGTGTGTGTGTGTTACATAAATAACAACATCACTCAAGGCAGCGGGACTTTCCCTTTTCTACATCTGTATGTTCTCGTAAAAGAGCTGAGCTTTCTTCTTCTCTACATTTAAATGTCTCATTCTCCCCCCTCCCTCTCCTGCTGCTACTTCAATCACAAAACTGATCAATGATCAGCTGATCGGCGTTTCTGCCGCAAGTCCCGTCTCTCTTGCTTGTTTATCTCCCACTTTGCGCCAGAAAGAGGAAACTAGCGGAGGTCGCGTTAAACAGCAGAAGCACCTTTAAACTCGATCAGCTGTTGTTAGAATTTATTTAATATTACTTTCTAGTATCAGCTGATGTTTGCTGGAGCCACAGCTGTAAAAGCTGCTGGTCATATCGGTTTGGATATGTGGCGAGAGGGAAACATGAAGATGAAAATACAAAAATACTTTCTTATTCTCATTTAAATTTTCTTTAACTGCTTTTAACAAATAATTATCCGAATCTTACAACCAAAGTTTTCATCTGATGTCAGATGTATAGAAATCCATTATTGTACATAGTAATTTTTTTCAGGGTCCCATCATAATTTCTTCAGAAGTAAGTACTGTATATGATGCCAGTATTTTCCCACATTTTCTAGATTCTGTACCAGTACTGTGTGTAAAATGCCATCAAAAAGTCAATTAAGTTTTTCTTTCTCACCTGTCTTTCTGTCTCCTTCCACTTTTTAAAGGTTGCCATGTTAGAAAAAATATTTTACCCTGCCATGCTATTTATTGATGTGGTAAATGAATGGTTTATGAAAATATCTCTAAATCTGTCATTTATTATTTTTAATATTCAGTAATGATCATGTCTCACCTCTAGTCTTCTCTGTCTTAATTTCAAGTTTCCACCATATGTTGTAGATAGTTCAGAAGGTTAACTCAACCAAGCAGTCTTTGGGTTTTGGCTAAGTATTGTTTAGAATACCAGAATAGGGAGGATGGTGTAGGTTTAAGTTTATTAGATTGATACATATGTACCAACAAGACAGTGTACATCACTGTCACAACGACGTTTGTTTTCATTCAAAGGCTTTATGGTTTTTCCTATAATACCTGGTGGGCCGGTCTCTAGTCAAAATGCCGGGGCCGATTTTTTGTCCCAGTCCAGCCCTGCTTATGACCTTCAAAAGACTGATTCATTATGAGCACATTTGCAATGTGTGTATGAAAATAATTATAACCACTCATTTTAGTAAAAGACATCAAAAACAAATTAACCATTTTTAATTCTAACACATTATAAGCTTAAGTTTATTAAACACACAAGTCATAAAATGTTCATAAAACCATTGTTTGATGTTAAAACCCAACTTCCCCCTCTTTGACACACTCCCATCTGTCAATTCACCCGAGCTTGAAAGTAATCCTGTGTTGGGGAATGAAATCAGTTTAGTTATTATATTAGATCTGTTAAACTTCTGGCTCCGCCCAGAGCCTGCGTCCGCAGAATTGCCTAGAAACAAAACCCGTATTAATATGTACTTCACATATAAAAACGCCTTTTATAAATTTTTTATTTCTCCCTGTTTTTCCCTCACTGACCACAGCAGGGGAATCTATGTCTTGATTCAGCCATGAATCCAGCTCCCCCGGATTCATCACTGAGCCCAACCGCCACTGGCATCTGATAGTGTGGCACTGCACATTCCCTTAATGTCACTATTCTCAATCTCTTAATTAGAATCCTTAAACATTAATTAGACTGCGTCCACAACAAGTCAATACAGCTGTAAATGTGGCCAGTTATCAATCATTCAATAACAAAAATTATTATCTTATGCATACTTTAGTCAACCACTCAACCAGAGGACCTTCAATCCCAGAAAATTTCTTCTCCTCATTCAATAATGTCTGTCCTCCTTCCATGCCCTGGTAACTGGCCCATCCAGAGCTATATCATTTTGAAATATACATACAACAAGCCAAACCACATCTTGGTCACACCAACCCTTTCTCCACCCTGAGGATGTCCAACGCCATCCCAGTCTGGACTGTCAAAGGTGACTTTAACGCCGACTGTTCCGACAATCCTGTTTACTGCATTCCCTGGTCAGATTAGCCAATCTCTGCACACTGGAATAAACATAATCAACATGGTCAACATTTTACTGCATGTTATTTTACCATCTTATCGATTCCAACGCTCCATCCTCATGTGGTTTGCTACATTATGTTTATCCAGAACTCCTTTCTGTCTCTAAGTTTTGGAGAATTTTATGTTTGGTGTCAAATTTGAAGAATTTGACCATAGGTAAAATTTATGGTGTTATCACCCCCATCGGGGCTTACCTTTCCCACTTTTGGCGATACTCCTCCCTTGAATATTTGCAAGTACCCCCCTTTGGTGGAGAAAAACTGTTGGTGTGGTCAAGTGGGTGCTGTATAAACAAAAGCTCAGGACAGAACAATTATCAGTCATGTACTTCATACAAAATTTGCATATATTTGATTTCATATTGATCCTCTGAGTGTAATGGTACACTTTAATTTGAATTTATCAGAACTAAACACAATAGTTTTCTCTTTCTTTAGCTTGCTCTTGTTCTTGTGCAATACCACATCCTATCACATGTCCCTGTCGGTTATATTCTACTTTTAAATTACTGACTATTTCAAGAAAGAACCTAAATGACGTGGACCAGTGTTTGTTATTACATATCTCTAGTTTGAATGTGACAAGACTACCATTCCCCTGTTATTCATAGATATTGTTAAAGTTTTGGCTTTTTCCTCTATAAAAGTTAATTGACTTTTTACAGTGGCCTACTATGGTTAATAGTAACATATTCCAGTCATGAGTGAAATCAAACGTTTTCTCCACTGTAGCATTTGACATTCCCAACAATATAACGTGATACATTAATCGAAACACAGCTAATAAAACACAATTTTCTTAATGCAAACATCAGTAACTCAAAATTAGCAACCAAAGGGTTAAGTCTGCAGTTCCACACTCTCATGTGAAGCTACAGTCTCCCCCCCGGTCTCTCTCATCCTCCTGCAAAACAAAGCAAGACAAAACATCCACCCTTCTCTTACAGGCTGGGTGAATTGTTTGTCGACATTTACTAATCCTAAAGTCAGTACAGTTTTTGTCTCAGTATCAAGTCAGTCCATCACAGTCCAGTCACATGCCTACATCCACACACATTCATACCATAATAGACATAATAGATTACCCAGAACTTGTACAGGATGATAGTCTTATTCTTTTTTTAGATTTCTACAAGGCGTTCGACTCCTCAGAGCATGAGTTTATTTTTACTGCTTTAAATAAATTTGGGTTTGGTCAATCCTTCTGTAATGCCGTTCGGACACTGTATTCCAACAGTAACAGCTCCATAAAGCTTGCCACTGGTACTTCCCCAAGATTCTCCAGATGCTCCACAAACTTTACTCCTATTATAGATAAAACCCAAAAAATCTTTAATCATTGGCTACAGCGAGACCTGTCGTTGAAGGGAAGAGTTCTGCTTTCGAAGGCTGAAGGTATCTCCCGTCTAACCTATGCTGCCCAGTCACTACATGTTGATAATACAACCTGCAAGTCAATTAACAAATTATTATAAATTTTTTTAAAAATAAAACTCACTACTTGCGTAAATCAGTTGCTTTAAATTCATATGATAAAGGAGGTATAAATTTTATTGATTTCGGTGCTCTTAACACCTTTAAAATAAACTGGATTAAAAAGTATTTTAAAAAAATCCCACTTCTATCTGGAACTTTATCTCACATCATGTGTTCTCTAATTTAGGCGGCCTTAACTTCCTACTGCTCTGCAATTATAATATTCCAAAAATACCACTGAAACTTTCTCACTTTCATCAACAAATTCTTTTGGCATGGGCACTGATTTACAAACACAATTTCTCTCCACAAAACTGTTTTATTTGGAATAACTGCAATATTATTTATAAAAATAAAACTCTTTTTTTTAATAACTGGTTTAATAATGGAATAATCTTGGTTAGTCAGTTATATAAAGAAGATGGACTCTGAATTCCATCCAAATAATTACTCTGAATTCCTCAGGAGATACAATGTACCGATAACACCTAAAGAATTCTCAATAGTGTTCGATGCCATCCCATCTGGTTTGTCCATGTTACTCAGATGCTCCCACAGTGCTCCACTACAGGTCACTCCCCCGGATGTGTTACATTCTTCCCTTGGCAATGTTTGCTTCTCCTCTCATAAGTCTATAAATACCAAAATAAGATCTCTCTTTCAGGATGCAATGGTCTCCGTTCCATCAGCCATATTTTATTGGGCCAATTTTGTAACCGATATTGAATGGAAAAAAACTTGGACTTTACCACAAAGGTTTCTTTTAACGAACAAAATTAAAGAGATTTCCTTTAAATTGATTCATAAGTTTTACCCCACCAAACAATATTTGTCCAAATTTATGGCTGAAATAAATGTAAATTGTACCTTCTGTCAAGAGCAACCTGAAACAGTTACTCATTTGTTTTGGTCATGTAAATTTACATGTAAATTCTGGAAGGACTTCCACAAATTTATTACTGACTCTGTTCTCCCTAATTTTCAACTATACTACAAGGATGTTATCTTTGGCTATTATAATTTTAAAGACAAGGACAATGATGTTTTCTTCTTTATAAATTTGGTTTTATTTTTGGCAAAATTTCACATACACAAAAGCAAAGTCCTCGGCAGAAAGCCTGAACTTGTTGTATTAAAAATGGAACTCGCACAATATATAAGGACAATCTCCTCATCAAAAAACACTAAGGCTCTCAAGACTGTTAACATCTGTAACCGTTTGAAACTGCTAACTTGATTTTGGCTCTTGCAAACTTATTTATGTTCCCCTTAATTTATTTTATTTTTGTACTCACTTTTGTCTCACTGTCTCTGTCACTCATTGTAATACCACAATGTTATCTTTTATGTGATTCCTGTTTTACTTAACTGTATGACTAAAATGTGATAAATAAAGTTTAAAAAAAAAAAAAAAAAGGAAGCGTGCGGTCTCTTAATTGGGACACAGCCATAGTACGCACCGTACGTAGTACGCGTAGTGCGCGTAGTGCGCGTACTTCAAGCGTGCAGACCCTGAATTGGGATACAGCCAGTGATTGCCGTCCGCGGGAGCGCGCAGCTGCTTAAAGCTGTAGCGTCCAGATTACTTACAGCTACTTCCGTGCAACTGATATAAGATGCGGTAACCTGAACACAGCTTCAACCGTCTGTTTACTAAAAAATAATGTGGTGCGGTCATGTTTATTTTCTTCTTAGTAACGGTAACGGCGTTGTAACGATAGAAATAGTAATTAGTTAGATTATACTTGTTACTGAAAAAAGTAACGCCGTTACTTGTAACGCCGTTATTCCCATCACTGCTCATCCCTTTGCGTGTTGTTTTACTGGTATAGGTTTATGATTTTTAACTATTTTTAGCACCATTAGATAATGTCTCTGGAGTAGGTGGCACTCATAGGGATAATATTTAGAAGAAAAGTCATATAAATAGTCATATGAAAGTCATATAAAATTGAATTTAATAGTCAGATGCTACCAACACTACCCCTTTTCATGTAAACATCCAAGGGAAACCCTGGATCAACTTAAAGCGTTAAGGTTTGTGTCACCACTTATTCTAATAGACAATGTTAGGGTCAGTGAACAAAGATATCCTGGATATGTTGAACTCGTAGTGTAGAGCCCACAGGGGTATTCCAGGAAGCAGGTTTAGATAACAACTCCATGTTTGTTAACCCTGAAATGATGGAAACACGGGGTGTGCTCCACGCACATGCAGTACCTCTCTCCTATTCCTCGGTAAAAGAATTGCTAAGGACTTACGAAATGAGAAGAGCTATTTGCTGAGAATTGGAACAGCCCTACACTTGTCTCTCCTTAACAATGTGATGCCAGATGTCCACCGTATTGAAACTACAGAAGATGGACTACCTTACTTTGCTATGATGTTGTGGTGTCGCGAAGGAGAGATATAACCAGAGACGGTTACTAAAATAGTGACAACGCCACCTGGGGGAGGGCGCTACAACCCCAGGAAAGATTTCTCTAGCCAATGAGAAGATTGCATTGGCTACCAAAGCCCACAGACTCGTTATTTAAAGGCAGAGGTGAGACAAAGGAAGTTTATAATGCAAAGTTTATTAAGAGAAACTACTAAAACATAACTAAAAGATTAAAAAGGCACCCAGGGTAGCAGGGGTAAGAGAGTAAAATAAATTAAAACCCTTTATTACCAAACAATGATTAAAACAACATACTCCCTGCCACAATGCTACCCTAAAACAAGCACAATATATTAAAAAGAAGCAACTAAACAAAATGGTGGAGACCGGCCACTTGAGGAGGCAACCTACAGGGAGGAGTGCCCAAGGGTGCCACCAATTACTCACCCGTGTGATTTCACAGCAAACCTCACTCACACTAAGCTCTAAATGGTGCAATCTGCCTATGCCCGGTGTGTACACTCGCATGCATCGGGGAGGGGATTACACCTCACGTGCCTAGCCTCTGAACAAGCGGCCGCACCTCCACTAAAGCAATAAAAGAAAAGATAAAACGTTAAACAATCAATAAAAGATCTACATAAAAACACATCCCAAATCACTATACTTTATAAAAGTAGTGCAAAACAAACAAAACAGCATCTGACAAGACAGCAGCAGTATAATGCACACCTGCAACAAGAGAGGGAAACAGTAGTCAGAGTCCACCCTACTATGCCACAGTATGATAAACACCAAGGTCGCACTTACCACTCTCTAAAGGGCAATTCTAAGTAGCTTTTCCTTAAGAGATATGCAGTGTTTGACTGCCTAATGCTCGCAGCCACCATGGATTGCCACAACTGCCAAATGCCTTCTCTCAGTAGTGAAGCGCAGCTGTTTCTTATAGCCGGGTAATTGTCAGCTGAAAGGTGTGGATGTCAGTGGTGCGTTTATGGACATCATGTAACATCCTAACCCAAAATCTACTTCACTACAATGTGTTCTAAACCCGGTGTGTTATGGAGGTCATGAAAAGCCTGTGAAAAATATCTTCATTGCTAAGGCTGGTGTTCTAAAGAAGGAACGTTTACTAATGTCTGCAGTTGCATGAAACCATCGTCTGATCTTAAAAAGCTGCTGGAATTACTAAAGAGCCTCAGAGTCAATTTGTGACTGACAGTTGTGAACAGGACTATCTTTGCAGCTTGCTTAATGGGATATGGATTTGTAAGCTTTTCACTTCCAGGAGGAGACTTTATACAGTTGTATGCAAAGCACTGGGCACCCCTGATAATCTTCACGATTTTCCTTTAGAAATCATTGGTTCTTTACATCAGCAATTTCATTTAAATATATCAGCAGACGACCACAATGATATTTGACAAGTGAAATCAAGTTTTTAGGATTTACAAAAAGTGTGCAATAATTACCACTGTAACTGAGTCACATATAATTTGTACAAAATCTGATGCCACGGGGGGAAAAAAATCAGGCTTTATGCCTGTTGTTTTACACGACAGTAAATAATGTTTGCGCTGTTCTGCATATATGATTGGTTAGCTGTTCCACACAGATTTCAGGTTTATAGAGTGGAAGAGATTGTAATGATGCAGCTCTCCTTTGGATAAATCCTGAGCTTCACCTCACAGCCCCCTGATCATTCAGTGAGCTAGTTTAAGTCATTGTACTGTTTATAAGGTTGGGCAAACCTGCAGTCTGCTGAGACTGAAGAAGTCACCTGGATGATGATGAAATGTTTCTCCCACTGAAAACGTCCAGATGAACAGAATCAACTTTTTGGGATTTACTTACCTGGATGATTGAGCATGGATCAAGACATGTGAAACCATGTATGTGTCACAGTTAATGTTAAGCTACACAGCATTTACCCTACACAAGTGGAGGTACACAAACTACATTACAGACATTTTATAACCCTACATTTAGAGAGTACAATTAGTGAATGCAAAAAAAGTGGGAGGAGCATAGGATGATGTAGCTCAGCTTGCCACAATGCTTCTCTAACTACAGCAATCTTATTTTTATCTTATCTCAACTGGACTAGTGTAATTCTCTATATGTAGGTGTTAGCCAGTCTTGTCTAGCACGGCTCCAGCTGGTCCAGAATGCTGCAGCTCGTTTCCTGACACGTTCAAAGAGACACACGCATATTTCCCCGATGCTCCTTCACTGGCTCCCAGTCTGCTTTAGAATTAAATACAAAATTTTGTTGATGACTTATAAAGCGCTGAACGGTCAGGCTCCAGAATATCTGTCTGACTTACTGCAGCCATATATACCCCCTAGAGCTCTAAGATCAAGTGATCTCTCGCTCTTGGCCACTTCTAAGTCGAAGCTGGTTCACAGAGGTCACCGGGCATTTGCGGTTGTGGCGCTGAAAATGTGGACTGATTTACCACATTAGAAAGGCCCCAACCGTCAGTCTTTTCAAATCCCATCTTAAAACACATTTTTACTCATTGGCTTTCAAGACCGCATGAGAGTTACCTATCTATCCACCTAGTCATCTGTTACCAGGTATTTGTTATTGATGTTTTTTGTTACTGTGTAATTTTTGTTTTTTGGGGGTTTTTTTAATCTTTGTAAAGCACTTAGGTCAACATTTTGTTGTTATTAAATGTGCTATAAAAATAAAGTAAAAAAAAACAAAACAAAAAAAAAAACAGCGATGAAATAAAAGGAAGGTGTACCCAAACAGAGGCTAACCAGGAGTCTTCACACCTCTCCTGCACCTTCCTGTCAGCTTTGTGACAGCAGCACTCAGTAAATCAGCTTAAATTTAACTTCCATTCCACTTCCAGCAGCCAGCGTATGTTCATTCACAGGCACTGGTACTGGTGACCTTGAGCGAGACAGTGAACCCTTACTGCTCATCATTGTAACAGCTCTAATGCTAACTAAGTTTGTCTGTAATCCATAAAACAATATCAGCCAAGAGTCAAAATATTTGTTTATAGTTCTGGATGCATGTCCACGTCTTCTGCACAGGAGCCAAGGTGCAAAGAGCATAATAAGAGTTCTATATTTTCTTAGTTTAGTTTAATGTGGAGATTTATATCATTTACATACATTTATGAATATTCCACCAGATTTGTGAAAATGTTTAAATAAAACTAAAGGACATTTTAAATTACCATACACTATTTTAAAATTGTTGAACATAACACTAAATGTCTTGATTTAGTTTAAGTTTTCATTTTAGCTTAAACCAGGAAGGTATCTACCATGAACTCAGTCCAGACTCCATATAAAAGATAGACTTCAGCATATGTTAAAATTCACATCATTGGTTACATTATAAATAAATAAATAAATGGCCAATGACAGTTGTTATGAAGGGGAAATAAGCTACAGAGACCAAAACGTTTGTACAATGTCATATACATTTATTTGCTTGATATGGACACTTAAACATGCACATTGACTCGCCTTTGGAGACAGCCTCCAGTCCCCACTTAAAGGACATCTGTGCTATCTGAATATCCAGGGGCATCCTCTTCATATAAAACTTCATATAAAACACGGATGTAGCCACCCATTGCTTTTTGGACACCTCAATTTGAAGCTTCAGCTGACAGGCTATAGTTTTGGGCCTTTCTTTTCCGACACAGACGTTGTTGCTCAGTCCAGGCATGACACTCAAGTAGACTTTTTTTTTAGGTCCTACCTAATTATCTAAGTTGATAGAAAAAAAGAAAAAAAAACTTTTTCAAGTTCTACCAAGCAGCTGGTAGAGCATGATTTTTTTTTTTTTTTTTTTAAAGCGGAAGTTTAAAAACTTGAAATTCCTTCATGAAAGTTTGAAACAAAATTATTATCTTAGGACCAATAAATACATGGTATATGAGGCTCCTTATTTCAAGGATATAATAACTGTAATAATAATAATAATAATAATAATAATAGTAATAATAATGTCATCAACATTATTTTTAAGTAATTAAGTATCCTAAGTTTGGTAAAAAAAACAAACAAACAAATAAGTAAAAATCATGACAGTTTAGGTAATAGTAATCCCATGGTCACATGGATTGGTGCTGTGGCTACAGCGATGCGGACGCTGTACTGGTCTGTTGTGGTGAAGAGAGCTGAGTGTGAACGCGAAGCTCTCAGTTTAACAGTTGATCTACGTCCCTACCTTCACCAATTGTCACGAGCTGTGGGTAGTGACCGAAAGAATGAGATCGTGGATACAAGCAGCAGAAATGAGCTTCCTCCAAAGGGTGGCTGGCCTCTCCCTTAGAGATAGGGTGAGAAGTTCGGCCATCCGGGAGGGGCTCAGAGTAGAGCCGCTGCTCCTCCACATTGAAAGGAGCCAGTTGAGGTGGTTCAGACATCTGACAAGGATGCCTCCTGGACCCCTCCTGGGTGAGGTGTTCCAGGCATGTCCCACCGGGAGGAGGCCCAGAACACGCTGGAGAGATATCTCTCGGCTGACCTGGGAATGCCTTGGTGTTGAACCGGACAAACTGGAGGAGGTGGCCGGGGAGAGGATGGTTTGTCCCATGTTAACAATCTCACATATGCTGGTAAACATGTTTCTAGCAATACATCATTACATGGTTTGTAATCACATTTTTAGTTTAAAAAGTTAAAAAAATAAAATAAAATAGAGCTAAAATCACAAGCCTGAATCATTTAATAAAAAAATCTGTATTTATTTGTATTTTTAAGTGTGTTTTAAGCCAATATTAAAACATGCAAGATTTATTTAAAAACAAATTACTGATTAATGTTATTATTGCCCATGGTAAATAAAAAGTGCTAAGAAATAATAGTTCTATCATTATTTTCTTACAGAGAATTTTAAAGGGTTAATGTGGCTACCATGGTTCTACGGGTCTAAATTTGCACACTGGACCTCAGGAAGGTTTGTATATTTTCAAACTGCCGACTTGATCCTCTACAACATTGAATTGTCTTGTCTGTGAAGGTTCTCAGTCATCCAGGTCATCGTAGTCAAAGGAGTTTGCAAAGAAAAGCGTCTGGACTTCTTTGAGTTGCTTGAAGACGTTTCACCTCTCATCCGAGAAGCTTCTTCAGTTCTAAGGTCAAATGGCCGAGAGTCCCAGATTTAAACCCAGTGGGAGTTTCCCCCCAAAGAGGGACAAAGGACCCCCTGGTGATCCTCTAATCACATGAGCCAAGGTGTGAAAGCGGGTGTGGGACCTAATCAGCCACCTCCACAGGACAAGACTCAGCAGTCCATCTGCATCTAAAGGTCAAAGGTCACTCTTTCGAGGATGCCAATGTTCACATTTTGGACAGAGAGGACAGATGGTTTGAAAGAGGAGTGAAAGAGGCCATCTATGTCCACTGTGAGCGACCATCTTTGAACAGAGGCGGTGGTTTACGACACCAACTGTCTGCCATCTATAATCCAGTTTTGAGTTCCCTCCCCAGACGCCTTAACGCCCACTCACATCCTGGGCCATCTGACCTCAGGAATTCACACGACAAGGTGGGGCCAGGTTTAACAATGAGCTCACCCGAAACCCTGGCTGATTAGGTCCCACACCCGCTTTCACACCTTGGCTCATGTGATTAGAGGATCACCAGGGGGTCCTTTGTCCCTCTTTGGGGGGAAACTCCCACTGGGTTTAAATCTGGGACTCTCGGCCATTTGACCTTAGAACTGAAGAAGCTTCTCGGATGAGAGGTGCAACGTCTTCAAGCAACTCAAAGAAGTCCAGACACTTTTCTTTGCAAACTCGTCATTGAATTGTCTTCTGTTTCCAGGACTGCTTTCAGACCAGCACATGCGGCACTGCAAAAAGAGTGCCAGTTGCAGTGGTTCCAACTATAACATATCATTTCTAAAATGTACAAATGTTAGTTTGGTTCTGAATGAAAGAAAACCTATAGTGCTTGATGAAAAATAATATGCAATCCATGTGTGTTTACTGAAAAGGAAATCGTGGGCTGTGAACGCTTTGATTTCACAATTAGATTGGACTATCCACTTCAGTGAGATGGGTAATGGCCATACAAAGGTTGGAGCGATGCAAAAGACTCATGCAGGCTACTCAAACCGTTCCTGGATCAAACCAAGAATCAATCAAAAATAACCTTTATGTCCATCTCTGGTGAAAAGTGAGCTTACAATTATTTTTTAAATAAAAATGAAAGGTCAGATCTTGCTGTTCTCCAAGTGAGAGTCAATGTGTTTGATGAGGGCATCATCAGGGTAACTGGTTGGGAAGGTCAACTGGCACAGAGGGCAGCTCCGAGCAGCATTCTCTTCCGATTCCATCCATAACTGTGGAGATTCGGAAGAAAAAAAAGAATAGGTATCAAATTGCTTAACCATCAATAATGGTAAATCCGAACAAGCTGATCACCTGAAATTACACATAAGCTCTGCAGTTGCATCCATCAGAGCTAAATGATGAGCAGAAACATGATGATTTTATGAAAACCCTATTGCAAAACATAATAGGATATTCATTTTTATTAACTTTTTATGCACCAGTTTGTGCCAAAAAAAAGTCTTCATAAAGCTTCAATCAAAGAGAACACAAGTCCTTTAGCACAGTTTCTCGATGACGGAAAACTGTGATATGATGAAGTAGAAAAGCTTCTTATAGCTTGGATTATTAATTGTTTAGATCAAGTGTCACAGAGAATACTTTTAATATTTTTTTTAAAGTTAGCCTCTAAGCTTGTGGCTTAGAGGCTAACAATTTCATTGTACTTATGACACTGACAATAAAGAATATTCTATTCTATTCTATTCTTTGGAATAGATGGAATAGATGATTTATCCCAAAAGAGCAGCTCACTCTCAGACTGTAGGCTTAATCTCTAAAAGTATAAGTGGGTGGAAGAGTCTCAGCAATCAAGCTCCTTTCCTGTAGAGCCAACTCCTAGTTTGGGTTCAAAAGATACACAACCTATTTAAAATTGCTCTTAAAACTTTCCTTTTTGATAAAGCTTATAGTTAGGGTTGGGTCAGGTGACCCTGAACCATCCCTTACACTGCTATTGGCTCAGGCTACCGGGGGACTTCCCATAATGCACTGTGCACTTCTTCTGTGCTGACCTCTTTTCACTCCCATTTGTTTTATATGTCACTACTGCACATCAGCCTTTGTCTTCTCTTTCATATAGTTGAAGTTTATTTGTCAAAGTAATGTGCAGCATAAAATCTTTTTGCATGCGCCAAGCAAAATTTAGTTTGATGAAACTTATGTGACATAAAATGAAATAAATATGGATCATAAATAAAATATGTGTCATATTTGGGAAAGTTCTCCTTTTCTTGCCCTTCCTTGCTGTCCCTTCTCGTCTCCAACAATTTTGCAGCCACCATCACCATGCTGGTAATCCTTGCAGGGCATGATCTGATCTGAGCCTTGTTCTGCTGGAGGTTTTTTCCTGTTAAAAGGGAGTTTTTCCTTCCCACTGGTGCCAAAGTGCTTGCTCGTAGGGGGATAATATGTTTTCTACACCTACTGTGAAAGAGTCCTCTGTTGTCAGACACCCTTAGCACCTACGAATCTAGAAGTTGTCTGATCTGGCCCATATTTCCCTTCTGTCCTCGTACTGCGGTTAAATGTAACTATACTGCCTATACTACATGCAAAGAAGGCTAGAAGTAGCACTAACAGGTCTTATATGCCTGTTAGTGTCCAAACATTAGTTGTAAAGGATTTAACTGATCACCTGCAGAGAAATGGTTTATTTGAAGAGTTTCGATCAGATTTCAGAATTCAGTACAGAGACAGCGTTACAGTTTACAAATGATCTTATGGCCATCGACAGCAGACTCATCTCATTTGTGTATGGACAGCAAAGGAAGAATTTCATTGCACAGAGAAATGCTATTTGTCCCTGTCCCTGTTTCTGCCCTGGATCCCTGAGCGTGAGTTTGGAAGTTCGAGTGTGTTTCTGGCAGTGTCTGACTGCAGCGGAGAGTGGTGTCCTCCTTCTCTCCATAGCACTTGGCGGTTGTTGTAAATAAGCCATGAAATTTCAATTCCAAACTCACAGTCCTGTGCTTGACTCTGTTTGTTTACTGTGACAATCTTAGAAATATGTTATCTAACCACATGCTTACTCTGGATGGCATTACCTTGGCCTCCAGTAATACTGTGAGCTGACTAAGACATATCCTTCAGTGTTCATATTAAACACATTTTTAATATGAACACTGAAGGACTGCTTTCTTCCATTTGTGCAATATCTCTAAAATTAGAAACATCTATCTCAGAGTGACGCTGAAAAACTAGTTCATGCATTTTTTACTTGTAGGCTGGACTACTGCAATTTATTGTTATCAGGAAGTCCTAAAACAGTCATTCTCAAACTGTGGTACACGTACCACTGCTGGGACGTCTCAAAGACTTTTTTAAGATTTAAATGATTATTTAAAATGTTAAAAACATTAAACATTCTTTACTGCAAGATCACAAAAATTGAATTTAAACTAAGTTTTGTCTTTTTTGAAAAAGGCATATTCCTTTTTAAATCAGCCAGTAGGTAAGCTTACTAGGCCGGCCTAACAAGCAGCTAAAAGGGTTGACAAACTAAGTCGTCATGGCAAGTGGAGGAATGAAAAATA
Source organism: Pelmatolapia mariae (assembly GCF_036321145.2). Lineage (NCBI taxonomy): Eukaryota > Metazoa > Chordata > Actinopteri > Cichliformes > Cichlidae > Pelmatolapia > Pelmatolapia mariae. The sequence goes on along the minus strand of NC_086230.1, from coordinate 2,481,035 downwards.
ATGGTTCAAAAGCATTGTAATCCTGGCTCCAAACAGGAAGTATCAGAGGAGAACTGTACTGAATATTTTGACCAGCACAGCAGAAACTTTGGACTGTTGAATACAGCTGTTCAGGGAATACCCTGCACTTTCAGACAAGGCGATGTGCTTTCTCCTTCCATTTGCAATCACGTATCTACACAAAATACAGAAGCAGATTGGATCTGAATCAAACCTGAGGCTGAAGCTGACCTCAAATGACCAAGACATCACAGAACTGTGTTTACAGAGCCATGCACATTCCTCTCATTAGGTATGTAGGCTAAGTTGCAAATAACCAATGAGTTGATACAGAGCAGTTCATAGCCTCACTGAGTGTTTCAGTGCAGTACATTTGTTATTTTTGTCACTTGAGGGGTTTTTCAGTCAAGTACAGTTATGGCTGTTTATGGCAGTTAAATAATTAGCATTCATATAAGAAATAAAATTAGCTCGTGTAAACAGTATATGTTGTTAAATAGGCCTATATCTCACTCTTTTTTCCCCCTCTCTATCTATTTTGTCTTTTCCACACACGTATTCACAATCCAATAAGCACATTGGAAACTTCAGTATCTTGCCCAAGGATACTTTGGTATGCCAAATGGAGCAGCAGAGGATCAAACCACCAGCCTTCCGATTGGCAGATGATCTGTGCTATTTCCTGAGCCACAGTCATCCCATTAATTAAAAAATTTAATTTAATTGAACTGAAGCTTTCGGCAAGCTAATCTCAACAAGCTGATAACAGTTATATGATTTTAGAAGAGCAAACATAATCAAAAGAAGTAAAACGATGATGTTTGGACACTAACAAAGTCACAAGACTGTCACCAGAACTAATCCCCTGTGTTTAATGTGATGACATTCAGTGTCTTATTTAGCCGCTTGTGAGCAAACCAAAATGTAATTCATGAATGGGGTGGCTATTTACTTACTTCAACATTTAGAACAATATAATGAAAATATTCAACATTGCCAAAGAGTCAATGTCACAGATATTTATCAGAAATGGTGTGTATCTGTGACATTAAATTTCTGAGAAGATGCTACTAATTACTAATCTTTTGCAGAGCTTCAAATTACATTGGGAATTTTTCACATGCAAAGTTTGATTTTTCTGCCTTCCTTGTCAGCTCTGTGCAGTGTTGCAGAGTGGAAAGCTGCTTTTGGGATGCTTCTGAAATGACACAGTTGGTGAAGTTTGAATCACTGTAGGCTGCCTGTCCAGGGTCTATCCTGACTCTTGCACTAGACAGCTGGGGTAGGACCCCAGCTTCCTGCAACCCTGAACTGAATAAGAGCAAGAAGATGATGGATGGATCATTGTCTTGAATGGGCACAATCTGCTCCATTGGCTGCATCAGAACCAGAGCTTGGTAAAGTTTGTGTTAACCAGAGACTCTATTCTAGCATCTAACAAAACCTCATGAAGAAAGCCCATCTATGCCCAAGCAGGAGAACTGGAAATACAAGTTGCTAACTTATTTCAGGGTTTAAATATTACTTTCTGCCGTATTACAGAATCTTAAGAGTCTTAAGAGTTTGTGCAAGTGTCTGTGAGAGCGTTTTTCTAAACCAAGTTTAAAAGAATATTTCAGTGTCTCATCTTTACTGCACAAACTAAACAGGTAGATTTATTTATCTGTGGCATCAGCTAAAAGGAATACAGGAATGTCTTTTTAAAGCAACTTACATTTTTTTCCCATACACAAATTATACAAACATAATCTTCAGCATGTTAAACAAATTAAATTAACAGAGGTAACAGAGGGGTTTTGTGCTTCAGTGGGACTTCTTTTGAGCTGCAGCAGTGAGTCTGTTGGGTCTGCAGGAAATCTCTTAATAGCTTCATGTAATCCCCAATATTGTTTTCTACTCACATTAATAGATGGCCATGACTGAGCATGCTCAGTGTTCACGTAGGGAGGCAGATGGCATGAGAGCATGGTAGGGCCCTCAAGGGCTGAGAAAGAGGGATGGTGGGGCTGTTTCCTTGGAGACTGGAAAGAGGAGTGAATGGGCTGTTCCCTAGGTGACGATGAACCAGTCCCAACAGCACCAAGAGTATGAGGTGGGCTGGCAGCGGGCGATGGATATGTGCATACGTCCTGTAAATTTACATAGCACACAACCCCACACATCTTCAATATGACCTCTAACTCTAGATGAAAATCAGCAAACATCAGAATCATTATCATCACCTCTTCATCATCTGAAGACTGAGGTGGTGTTACCAGTGGCGTGGGTTCAGTTGGCTCGTCAGTGTGACAGAAGTGGTGAACCTTCATGAGAAGAAAAGTAGGGTTAAGTAGATACTGTAGTTTGGCAGAATAGTAGTCATTTTTGATGTAACTATCATGTTACATCAAAAATGACTAAATGATTATCAGAGTGATTACTTTTCTCTGACAATCCACTAGCCAAAGGCAGCTTAGAAACTAATCCACTATTTACTAAGTTGAACAAACAACCAACTCCTAGCACAACACAGACTCCATTAGCTAGCTGCTACATTGTGCATCAAGCCATTTGTCTGCATTACCAAGAATGTTAGTGCTAACAAACACTAGGAATAGGTCAGCGAGTTTTATCTAGTGAAGCCAAATAGGAATATGGCATTCAGTGGAAGACTACTTAGAAGCCCACTACATCTAAAATATCAAGGGAAAAAAAAGAAAAAAAAGAAAAAAAGAGAAAATTTGACACTAAAATACCTCATCTTGATTTGTCTAACTCAGCATGCTCAAGCTTCATAAAATCTTCAAACAAACTATGGACTATGGACTGGCAATGGCCAGAGCACCCAGCACCCACTGCTAAAATGGGTTACAAACCGTTGTTTCATCATAACATCTGAAAAACAAGAACTAAGTGAATACAAGTTCTACTTCTCACCTCAGCAGCCACAGGAAAGTCCAGGTCGAGAACACAGTGACGAGGACTGCTGCTCAGGCTGCTGTCACCACACCTTTCTACGCCCCTTCCTCCTCCTCTCTCCACTCCAGCTCCATGAGCTGATGCTGGTCTGACCAAACCCACCAGTGAGGTACAGAGCTGACTTTTGGTTTGGCTGTAAGCCTGCATGTCCCCATGGACGTGCCTGGGTTTGGGAAGCGTAGATACTGGGTCCCTTAACAGGTGAACTGGGGGCTTTTGGTTGACTGATGTGTCAGATACCTTGGAAACAGGAGGCATGGATCAGTACAAAATAAAATACATAAAAATATGTCACAATATAGTTGTCATTTTCATGTTTTACTAAAATGTGTAGCCTAACCTCTGAGTAACTTCGGCGACCCTGGAACTTAGCTCGTAGGCGGCTGCTAGTCTGCTGATGAGAATAGGAGATGGACCCTTCAGTTGAGGACATAGGAGATGGGGGAGTGGGGAGGAGTCTGTCAGGGGAGAGTGAGGCACGCTGGGAAGAGGTTGGAGAGAGATGCTGAGGAGCTGTGCAAGAGCAAGAGAAAGATGAATGAAGAAAGGAAATAACAGACCTGAAAACAACTTCTGCTTTGTCTAAATATAACACCAGTCATTACACAAAATTACACATTACTACATAGTTCTGAGTTTAAAGACTAGATGACTAGAGAGCGGCTAAGTGAGGAAGTAAGGCTGGAGGTGGAGATTCAGTGTAATTTCATGTTGCTGTAAGTTAGTGTAATGCTGATTGCTAAAGTAGGCTGGTGCAGATAGAAAAATGTTACATGTAGAAATTCTTGTACATAGGACACACAAGAGAGAATTTTTCATTTTTACAGAGTCCATTTACATTGCACTTCTAGCAACAAGAGAGCATATACATATACCAATGGAAGAGTACCAAATCATATTATGTTGCTGACGTACACTGATTTAGCCTACCTTGATATGTGCAGATAGATATGAACTAAAATCATAGTTTTGCTTGGTTCTTGATTACCTTCATTTACCCTTATTACCTTTCTTTTCAATTTCATTACTGTATTTTTTTTAAATGTGTAAGAATTGCGAAGACTATCAGCAGGCAAAATCAATAGCTAAATTAGTGGCTGTAGGGTTTGTCCCATAGATAGTTTACTTAAGTTTACTGTGGGTGCTGACATGTGTCCAACAAGTTACTGCATAGCTTCCAATCAAGTAGAATCCAAGTAGAAGTTGCAGTGGCCATGGTATGGTCATCTATACAGATGGCTGATTATACCTCCTGCAGTCTGATGTGACTCAGAGGATGTTTGAACTCTTCCATCATGATCCAACAACTCCACAGCTAACATGAGTTGCTATAAACTATCAGCTATCAACTAAGATGAAAGAAAGTAGATGTTTATTACTGTTTCACGGTAACACTTGAGCCTCGGTACAAAAACTGTTCCAGTAAGTGGGTACAGTACATGCAATTAAATTGAAAAACTTTCAAGCTGGTAGAGACTTTTAGCATATCTACAGGACAAGTCTCTCTGACAAATATTCTACCATAAAATCCACAAATTAGCCACTCTTTCAGGTTGCTTACCAGGCTCCTGTGAGACATGCTGCAGAAGGTCACTCTGCTTTGCAGCCAGACAGCGAACATGACCCAGCTCCTCTGTGAGCTCCGTGTAAGCTAATGCCAGGTTAACCCTGGAGCACACACACACAGACACATTCACACACACGCATAAGACAATGAACTATAGACTTCTATTTAAATATTCTTTGTAATTAGACTTACTGTTCATCGCCGGCTTTCTTTATCCATTCTACGTCACAGTGTTCACAGTGAGAAGACAGGTCCTGTGACTGACACAGACACACAAGGATCTGTGGTTAGAACTACCAACCACTGAAGGAAAACATGAGAAGATTTATTCATTTATTTTAATTGAAGGTTTTTTTTTTACCACTATAACTCTGAAAGCCTGCAGCAAGTGGCAGTCCAGGACTGTAGTTTGTTTGTTGAATTTGTTGAAAAATAACCTGACATATAATTGACAATAGCTGCAGCTTTTAAGCTTTAACGTTAAAGCGTGGCTGCATGGCAGCACACTTAGTCATGGCTGCCTAAGTGTGCTTTGTTGACCCACAGCAATTGTGAGATCACAATGTCCTGCAGTCCATCTGTACTCGATCATGGCCAGGTAAGAATTTAAAGCAATTGAGAGGTACCTGTCTTTGTGTTTCCCGCAGCTTTGCTACCTCGTGCTGCAGCCTCTGGACCTCAGCCCTCATTGCCTTCTCTCTCTGAAAAGCCCCCTCAGCCTGGTTCTGCGCACCCTCCAGCTCAGCCTCCAGCTGCTGCACCTTCAGGTCCAAAAGGGCATCCAGACTGCAGGAGCTCTGCAGTGTCGGCCCTGGACCATCTGGAAAAAAAAACAAAAATGAAAATGAAAAAAAGAAATGACAGCTTCACATATATCTCCCTGCTCTGGATTTCGCAGTGTAACCCAGTTTGAGCAGCGTTAGCAAGGAAATGCTGTTCGGCAGGAAGCCACAGGGGGTGCTGGACCTCATTAAAGAAAGCTGGGAGCAAGGTCCAAGCTCAGGTAAGAATGAAATTCAATATGTTCTGGACCTAAAAGCAAAGCTACACACACTGGGGAGGTTATCATGGGAAAATTTGCTCTAGGCCGAGGAACATCAGCAGCACCTAAGATAATTTTTGCTGGGAGATAAATTGCTTGTATTGCTCCCTTCATCCAGCTCACCAAGTGGCAAGGGCCATTCTTGGTCACACGACAAGTGTTACCAACACATTGACTATGAAGTGGTGCTGTTGGAGCGGAGTGGAGCCACACAGATTAAAGTTCCCATTGTTGTTTATTGTGTCTTATGTGTTATGTTTCTGGTCTGCCTGGTTAATGCTGTCATGCCTGTGTGGTGTCATGTTTTCCTGTTTATTTTGAAAGTCCAGTTTTCATGTTGTTGTGTTTTAGTTTACATTTCCTGTGCATCATTATGTTCATCCTAGTCAGCTGTTTCCTCATGTGTCTCCACTTCCCCTGATCACCTCATGTGTGTATTTAAGTCCTTTGTCTCTTACTGTTCATTGCCAGGACGTCTGCCAATTTCCCTCATGTCATCTAGTCACAGTAATAGTTCCTGTCACAGTCATAGTTTTACCTTTTGTTATCATGGTCAGTCATAGGTTCGACATAGTTTATCATAGTTATGCTTGGTGTTTCATAGCTTCATGTTTTCAGCCGAAATAAAGGCTCGCCTTCAGTTTGCAAACCTGCTCCTTGCCTCCAGTGTCTGCTTTTGGGTCCGCTCCAACAAACATACCGGCGCACCCCGCCGTGACACTGTGTCCCAAAACCAAAAAGGAGATGAAGCGGTACTTGGGGCTGGCTTGTTATTACTGCAGGCTCTTTTAAACTTTGCTTAGCTGACCAGCTTCTGACCTCACCCGAAAGTGTGTCCCAGAACTTTGTGGGTGGTCAACTCTGTTCGCTGTTACCTCCTGCTTATTCAACCTCTGTCTGGATCATGCCCTAGAGCAATTGTTCCATTGCAAGAAAGGATTCCTTTGTTGAATTATGTCTTTGAAAATCCAACTAATGAAGGAAAGGACCAAACAGGAATCCGTGGTCACATGAAGGAATGGCACTATGGGGGAAGAGAGCAGAGTTAATTCCGAGAATGAAGGTTCAAGCTGGTCCTTAAATACCCTCACTTTATTGCAGCCCTATGATGAGCAGGTGTACCTAGACCACAGCAGAGACCAGCTCCGCCCCGAATGCAGGAGAAAAGTAAAACGTGTCCTCCAAGGTTGGAAAAAACAGGTCTCAAACTGCCCGAACATCCACACTATGACAGCCAGACCATGGATGCTTGGCAGCACTACTAAGGTGTTTGACTAACGAATGGAAGAACAATCGTAATCATGAAGGATCCTCAAAACGGTCCAATACCATCAAACCTGCTAATTACCTGCATCTCCACAACATAGAAGCACCACTAAGGCATAGCAACCAAGCTGAATAGGCACATGAGTAAACACATGAGCGCAGAGTGCATACTAGAGGGCCATCGCCCTCCGATAGTGGAGAAGACCAGACAGCATTGCTTGGATTGACTACAAGACAGACTATGACCCAATGCCACACACACTGTACAAGGCTAATAGTGCTCTATAGCATTCATCAGGAATGCCCCGCCCTAATCCATTTGGTATCCTTGTAATCCATTTGGTATCCTTGTAATCCATTTGGTATCCTTGTAATCCATTTGGTATCCTTGTTGGTCTTCAGACAACAATTCTGACGGCTAAAGAACCAAATGGGACAGACAAAAAAAAAAAAAAAAAAAAAAAAGGAATGCCCCGCCCTGCTGTTGGTACAGAACAATAGTGGGAATAGAATATGTAAAGCAATGAATTTTTGAATGTGACAGATTTTAAATAAATGGAAATCCTGAACTATAACTATGACAGTTACAAACAGTAGTTTCTACTTGCACTTTATGGATTAGGATATTTCTCCTACTGCTACCATAGATATTTATTTAAGCAGATGTGCCCCTGATATATAAAGAACCCACCTCTCGGTATGTCTAGACTGGCATGGAGTTGAGACTTATGTAAGTCTTTGCTGTGCAGCTCAGTGCTGAGTTTCTGCAGGGAACTATCTCTCTGCCTGAGAGCTGATTCGAGGATGCGGATCCTGTCCACGTGCTGCTCCACTAGAGTTGTCTGTCTCACACAAATGGAAACACAGCAAATTGCAACTGAAACCCAATCTGCTAGGAAATACCTCAGCACAAAATGCATTTAACAGTACAAAACATATTATTATGTTTGTATGTATTTACCATTTTGTCTAGGTCTCTCTGGACATTGCTTTTCTCCAGGTGAATCTTCTCGTAAGCTTGGATGACTTCTTCCAGTCTCTCTTCTCTCTCTTTGCTCTTTTGGAGCTGAGAAAAATTATTTCTAGCAATTTCAATTAATTCCAAATGAAATACAATATACTGCAGGTATCTAAATTTCAGGAAGATATGTTGTGATATAATTTTACATTTTAAAAGGAGAAAAGGTTCTCCCATTATGAAGGCCTCCTAGTTATTGGGACATTTGTCATGGCTCAAATGTGTGTTATTGCTTTGCTGTTCCAAGCAGTAACCCCTAGGACTATTTTTAGCCTTTTTTTCAGTCTTTTTTCAGTCTGAGGATCTGAAGTATGTCAATGAGGGCATGATAGTTAATCAAATCTGAAAATGAGAGACTTCCTGAACTGTTAATGTAATATTTCTCTTAAACTCCTTGAATTAGAGCTTCATTGTGCAAGTACAGTGCTTGTGGTCCTGACTGCTGTGCAACATCATAACAGGACAGTCTTGTATATGTCTCATCACTGTTTTGCCTGATGCTCAGCTGTGTGTTCACTATTTGTCAGATTACAAAAAATCCAAACAAGGCTGACAGAGAAAAACCCTCAACATGATTCACATAAGAGACTTGATTCAAATACAGTGGCTTGCAAAAGTATTTGGCCCTCTTGAACTTTTCCACATTTTGTCACATTACAGCCACAAACATGAATCAATTTTATTGGAATTCCACGTGAAAGACCAATACAAAGTGGTGTACACGTGAGAAGTGGAACGAAAATCATACATGATTCCAAACATTTTTTAAAAATAAATAACTGAAAAGTGGGGTGTGCGTAATTATTCAGCCCCCTGAGTCAATACTTTGTAGAACCACCTTTTGCTGCAATTCCAGCTGCCAGTCTTTTAGGGTATGTCTCTACCAGCTTTGCCCATTCTTCTTCGCAAAACAGCTCCAGCTCAGTCAGATTAGATGGACAGCGTTTGTGAACAGCAGTTTTCAGATCTTGCCACAGATTCTGGATTGGATTTAGATCTGGACTTTGACTGGGCCATTCTAACACATGGATATGTTTTGTTTGAAACCATTCCATTGTTGCCCTGGCTTTATGTTTAGGGTCGTTGTCCTGCTGGAAGGTGAACCTCCGCCCCAGTCTCAAGTCTTTTGCAGACTCCAAGAGGTTTTCTTCCAAGATTGCCCTGTATTTGGCTCCATCCATCGTCCCATCAACTCTGACCAGCTTCCCTGTCCCTGCTGAAGAGAAGCACCCCCAGAGCATGATGCTGCCACCACCATATTTGACAGTGGGGATGGTGTGTTCAGAGTGATGTGCAGTGTTAGTTTTCCGCCACACATAGCGTTTTGCATTTTGGTCTCATCTGACCAGAGCACCTTCTTCCACATGTTTGCTGTGTCCCCCACATGGCTTGTGGCAAACTGCAAACGGGACTTCTTATGGTTTTCTGTTAACAATGGCTTTCTTCTTGCCACTCTTCCATAAAGGTCAACTTTGTGCAGTGCACGACTAATAGTTGTCCTATGGACAGATTCCCCCACCTGAGCTGTAGATCTCTGCAGCTCGTCCAGAGTCACCATGGGCCTCTTGGCTGCATTTCTGATCAGCGCTCTCCTTGTTCGGCCTGTGAGTTTAGGTGGACGGCCTTGTCTTGGTAGGTTTACAGTTGTGCCATACTCCTTCCATTTCTGAATGATGGCTTGAACAGTGCTCCGTGGGATGTTCAAGGCTTGGGAAATCTTTTTGTAGCCTAAGCCTGCTTTAAATTTCTCAATAACTTTATCCCTGACCTGTCTGGTGTGTTCTTTGGACTTCATGGTGTTGTTGCTCCCAATATTCTCTTAGACAACCTCTGAGGCCATCACAGGGCAGTTGTGGAGCTGTTTTGCAAAGAAGAATGGGCAAGGATTTCAGTCTCTAGATGTGCAAAGCTGGTAGAGACATACCCTAAAAGACTGGCAGCTGTAATTGCAGCAAAAGGTGGTTCTACAAAGTATTGACTCAGGGGGCTGAATAATTACGCACACCCCACTTTGCAGTTATTTATTTGTAAAAAATGTTTGGAATCATGTATGATTTTCGTTCCACTTCTCACGTGTACACCACTTTGTATTGGTCTTTCACATGGAATTCCAATAAAATTGATTCATGTTTGTGGCTGTAATGTGACAAAATGTGGAAAAGTTCAAGGGGGCCGAATACTTTTGCAAGCCACTGTAGTGCAGAGTGGAACATGTTTGTACTGGAGGGGGAGAATGGAAGTGCAAATGCAGGTACACACTTCTAACTGGTGTCATATAAAATGACTAAGACAACCCACTCATATAAGTTGAAGAGTACTGCATGTTAATTTTTACCTCCTGAGTGAGGGAGTTGATCCTCTGTTGTAGGTTGGTGGTCTGTGACTGGATAGTGCTGGTATCTTTGATGATAGGCTCACAGGAACAACACAGTATTGTCTCCTCTCCAAACTCAGTAATCATAGGGAACTGGGGGACAGGGCACAAACAAAGCATTCCCAACACAGAAATGTTACTGTATGCTGTTTTGTGTATGTGTCTAAGATGTGTGGATATGTGTGTGTGCCTGCTGCTCTCCACCTTGACTTCGTAGTGTTCGAGTTTCCTTTTAATGCTACTGTTCTCCCTCTCCAGACTGGCTAGTCGGACCTTGATGTCATGGTAGGCAGCAGCCAGGGCCAATCCAGACGGCGGATACATGTCTTCTGGCAGACGACTGGGTGACCAGCGGATGCCATGCGCAGCCACATCATCTCTGAGGCCCTCTCCTCCTCCCAGCAGCCCCAGCTCTCCTCTGCTGAACAGATCCATCATCAGTTAGCTACAAGGGAAAGAGACAGAATGGGGGAGAATTGTAGAAATTCTTTGCTCTGTTAAGTTACAATAAACTGATCCGTTAGGCCAGTAATGTTGTGGGGATGGAGCTGGAGTGTCATACATATATATACATATATATATATATATATATATAAAACACCCAGCACATCCCTGTGGGCGGTTTATCCTTCAAGCTCGGGTCCTCTACCAGAGGCCTGAGAGCTTGAAGGTCCTGCGCACTATCTTAACTGTTCCCAGGACTGCGCTCTTCTGGACAGAGATCTCTGATGTTGTTCCCAGGATCTGCTGGAGCCACTCGCCTAGCTTGGGAGTCACCGCACCTAGTGCTCTGATTACCACGGGGACCACCGTTACCTTCACCCTCCACATCCTCTCGAGCTCTTCTCTGAGCCCTTGGTATTTCTCCAGCTTCTCGTGTTCCTTCTTCCTGATATTGCTGTCATTCGGAACCGCTACATCGATCACTACGGCCGTCTTCTTCTGTTTGTCTACCACCACTATGTCCGGTTGGTTAGCCACCACCATTTTGTCCGTCTGTATCTGGAAGTCCCACAGGATCTTAGCTTGGTCATTCTCCACCACCCTTGGGGGCATCTCCCATTTTGACCTCGGAACTTCCAGGTTATACACGGCACAGATGTTCCTGTACACTATGCCGGCTACTTGGTTATGGCGTTCAATGTATGCCCTGCCTGCTAGCATCTTGCACCCTGCTGTTATGTGCTGGATTGTGTCAGGGGCATCTTTACACACCTGGGGTCTTGCCTGGTGTGATATATATATACATATATATATATGTATATATATATTAGGGGTGCAACGATACACAAAATTCACGGTTCTTTGGTGTCACGGTTCGATATTTTTTCGATACAAAAAAATGTTCATGCCTTTTTAATTTGTCATTTATTAAAATTATAAATTTATATTTTAACTCAAAAGTACAGTTTTTAAATTTAATGTTGCTGAAACGACAAAGTAATAAAAAAATAAATATCTGATGGAGAAATCCCTCATCTTTGGAAAAGAGAGTTTATTACAGAGAAATGGCTCTTTCCAAAATAAAAGCTATACTATAGGCTTCTTCTGGGGTATACTCTCAGCAGCATATTAAACATATCAGGTCCCCATAAGGAGAATCATGTGCTAACGGCTGTCTAAATGACTCGGGTAAAGTTTGTAGCATGCGTGCTTGTTGTTTTTGTCTGCTTCCACTTGTCTTTGCACTAGGATGATGTCGGAGTAAATGTGCAGTCATATTCATTGTGTTTCCACTAGTGCTGTCAGCGTTAATCTGAAATGACGTTAACGCCACAACACAGCAAATCTCCGTTAACGAGCTTCCGCGGATCGCCCCGTGCGTGGGGCTGGACGGCGTCAACACCTTAACGAGCTAACTGCGCTAACGCAGTAGTTCCCATCCATGTAATTGAGCATTGCTTGGCACATCCGACATACTGTTTTACTTTTGTCCATGACGCGCTTACCATCAGGGTCATACTTCACATGAAGACCAAAATAGTTCCAAAGGCTGGATCTGAATGAGGGTGGGGGAGGTTCAATTTGCCATGGTGCAGCGAGCTTAACTTCTGTCTTGCTAGCTTGCGCTGCGCTCAGTGGATCTGCGCTCGACAGTGCAGCCTAGGCGGAGTAGTCGAACGCAGATCCACTGAGCTCTCAACACAGACAGCATCGTCAGAAGAAAAGTTGATAAAATAAATTAAAAATTTTGTATTGTTTGATACACATGCGTACCGAACCGAAAGCACTGTATCGAACGGTTCAATATCGATACGAGTATCGTTGCACCCCTAATATATATATATATATATATATATATATATATATATATATATATGTATATACATATATATATATATTGTGGAGGTATGTAATAACGACAGGAGAGGTCTCAGTGTCTCACTCCAACTTTATTAACTGACTCTCACAAGAACTTCACATACAGTAAGCGCCAAAATCTCCACCCCAGCACTTCCCTTCAACTTGGGTGTGAGTGGAGCCACCTGGTGGTCCGCCACACATACCCCCCCCTGAACACACAGTTAGGTCTCTATTCAGTCCAGGACCCTGGGCCTAAGCAAACGGCCCGAACGACTGAACCTGGGAGGGAGAGAACAGGCAGAGGAAGGTCCATCCTGTGAACGAGGCTGGTGAAGGCGAGCAGGAAAGGCAGGAGGAGGCACAAACGCGGGTGGTCGGGGGGTAATCCTGGGGGGAAAACCAGAGCCTGTTAACCCCGTCGAAGGAGGGCGGCCACGGCGAGGGGCCTGGGCCGGCACTACATGACTGTCCGGAAGAACATGTGCAGGTTTAAGTCTGTCAACACACACAGTCTCCCTACGACCCCCAAAATCCAAAAACAAAATGTTTCTGGCCCGGTTCGATAACCCTGAATGGGCCGTCATACAGCGGCCGCAGCGGTGTCCTGTGGGCATCGTGCCTGACAAAAACAAACTTAGCAGTCTCTAAAGTCTTTGGAACAAAAGTGTCAGGCAGGCAATGATGCACTGGACCAGGAACCCGAAGTGAGTGCAAAAGCGGGTTGAGAGATAGCACCGAGGGATCGAAGCAGGGGGGAGGGTTCTCGGGCAAGAATTCTCCAGGCACGCGGAGGGGCTGACCAAACACCAGCTCAGCTGGGGAAGCGCCGAGATCCTCCTTAACCGCAGAGCGCAGCCCAAGCAAAACCCACGGGAGGCGGTCAACCCAATTGCCATCCTTTAAGTCTGTGAAGGTTCTCAGTCATCCAGGTCATCGTAGTCAAAGGAGTTTGCAAAGAAAAGCGTCTGGACTTCTTTAAGTTGCTTGAAGACGTTTCACCTCTCATCCGAGAAGCTTCTTCAGTTCTAAGGTCAAATGGCCGAGAGTCCCAGATTTAAACCCAGTGGGAGTATCCCCCCAAAGAGGGACAAAGGACCCCCTGGTGATCCTCTAATCACATGAGCCAAGGTGTGAAAGCGGGTGTGGGACCTAATCAGCCAGGGTTTCGGGTGAGCTCATTGTGAAACCTGGCCCCACCCTATCATGTGAATTCCTGAGGTCAGATGGCCCAGGATGTGAGTGGGCATTAAGGCGTCTGGGGAGGGAACTCAAAACTGGATTATAGATGGCAGACAGTTGGTGTCGTAAACCACCGCCTCTGTTCAAAGATGGTCGCTCACAGTGGACATAGATGGCCTCTTTCACTCCTCTTTCAAACCATCTGTCCTCTCTGTCCAAAATGTGAACATTGGCATCCTCAAAGAGTGACCTTTATCCTTAAGATGCAGATGGACTGCTGAGTCTTGTCCTGTGGAGGTGGCTCTTCTATGTTGTGCCATGCGCTTGTGAAGTGGCTGTTTGGTCTCTCCAATGTAGAGGTCTGGGCATTCCTCGCTGCACTGTACAGCATACACCACGTTGTTAAGTCTGTGTTTTGGAGTTTTGTCTTTTGGGTGAACCAGTTTCTGTCTGAGTGTGTTGCTGGGTCTGAAGTACACTGGGATGTCGTGCTTGGAGAAAACTCTCCTGAGTTTCTCTGATACACCGGCTACATAGGGGATGACAACGTTGTTGTTGTCTTTCTTATCCTCCCTCGCTGGTGTCAGATCTTCTTTTCTGTGCCTCTTTGCTGACTTTATGAACACCCAGTTAGGATAACCACATGTTTTGAGTGCTTCCTTTACGTGTGTGTGTTCCTTCTTTTTTCCCTCAGGCTTAGAGGGAACCTGTTCTGCCCGGTGGTGTAGGGTCCTGATTACTCCAAGTTTGTGTTCCAGAGGGTGATGGGAGTCAAAGAGGAGGTACTGGTCCGTGTGTGTGGGCTTCCGGTAAACTTCGATGTTGAGGTTGCCATTCTCTTCAATGTGCACAGCGCAGTCCAGGAAAGGCAAACAGTTGTCCTTTGTGTCTTCCCTGGTGAACTTGATGTTTTTATCCACGGCGTTAATGTGCGCAGTGAAGGATATGTCGTCTACATATCTGTACCAGTGGCTGGGTACTCTCCCTTTAAAAGAGCCAAGAGCCTTTCTTTCCACTTCCTCCATGTAAAGGTTGGCTACAATAGGTGACACGGGGGAGCCCATGGCACAGCCATGTTTTTGTCTGTAGAAACCCTCGTTGTATTTGAAATATGTAGTGGTGAGGCAGAGGTCTAACAGTGTCCAAATCTGATCGGGTGTGAAGTTGGTCCTGTCTTCCAAGGAGCTGTCTTCTTGTAGTCGTTTTCTGACAGTCTCCACTGCTTCCGTGGTAGGTATGCAAGTGAAGAGAGAGACTACATCAAACGACACCATGGTTTCATCTGGACCCAGGGTAAGTTTCTGGACCTTGTCGGTGAAGTCGGTGGAGTTCTTGATGTGGTGTGGGGTGTTCCCCACGAGAGGTGCAAGGATGGTAGCAAGGTGTTTCGCAATATTATAAGTGGCTGAGTTTATGCTACTGACTATGGGTCTGAGTGGGACCCCTTCCTTGTGGATTTTAGGAAGTCCATAAATACAGGGTATGGCATCCCCTGGATAAAGGCGGTGATATGTAATGCGGTCAGTGATTTTGTCCTTTTCAAGGTCTTGAAGGCAAGCTATAACTTTCTTTTTGTAGCTGCTTGTGGGGTCTCGCTTTAAAGCTTGGTAGGTGTTGTTGTCACTGAGGAGAGTAGTGATCTTTGTGTGGTACAAAACTCCAAAACACAGACTTAACAACGTGGTGTATGCTGTACAGTGCAGCGAGGAATGCCCAGACCTCTACATTGGAGAGACCAAACAGCCACTTCACAAGCGCATGGCACAACATAGAAGAGCCACCTCCACAGGACAAGACTCAGCAGTCCATCTGCATCTTAAGGTCAAAGGTCACTCTTTCGAGGATGCCAATGTTCACATTTTGGACAGAGAGGACAGATGGTTTGAAAGAGGAGTGAAAGAGGCCATCTATGTCCACTGTGAGCGACCATCTTTGAACAGAGGCGGTGGTTTACGACACCAACTGTCTGCCATCTATAATCCAGTTTTGAGTTCCCTCCCCAGACGCCTTAATGCCCACTCACATCCTGGGCCATCTGACCTCAGGAATTCACATGACAGGGTGGGGCCAGGTTTCACAATGAGCTCACCCGAAACCCTGGCTGATTAGGTCCCACACCCGCTTTCACACCTTGGCTCATGTGATTAGAGGATCACCAGGGGGTCCTTTGTCCCTCTTTGGGGGGATACTCCCACTGGGTTTAAATCTGGGACTCTCGGCCATTTGACCTTAGAACTGAAGAAGCTTCTCGGATGAGAGGTGAAACGTCTTCAAGCAACTTAAAGAAGTCCAGACGCTTTTCTTTGCAAACTCCTTTGACTGCCATCCTTTAAGGAGGCGCGAAAAGCAGCCTTAAGCGACCGGTGGAACCGTTCACACATCCCATTAGCTTGCGGGTTGTATGTGGTTGTGCGGTGGACCTTGGCCCCCAGCCCATCAGCCATGGCCGACCAAAGCTCGGAAATGAACTGGGGGCCTCTGTCTGAGGTAATGTCCGCGGGGGGGGCCGAAACGCGAGACCCAGGTTGACAAAAACGCCTTGGCCACCACTGCTGCGGTAGTGGACGCCAGGGGGACCGCCTCCGGCCACTGGGTGGTGCAGTCAACAATAGTCAAAAGGTGCGTAAAACCTTGTGACTGCGGCAGAGGAACCACCAGATCGACATGCACATGATCGAAACGTTTGCCGGGTATGGAGAACTGCTCCAGGGGCGCCTTGGTGTGTTTATGAACCTTCGCACGCTGGCAAGGAATGCACGCCGCCGCCCATTCCTTAACCGATTTGCGAAGGCCCGGCCAAACAAATTTAGAGCTGACCAGTTTAACAGAGGCCCGGACCCCCGGATGAGAGAGAGCATGTACCGAGTCAAAAACTTGACGACGCCAGGAAACGGGAACCACCGGGCGGGGGCGGCCAGGAGGGGACCGCCGTCCTGCACGGGTCTGTCCTCCAGTATGAGGCCCGTCTGGGTCACTGCTCTGATCGGCAGCCATGGCGGAGTAGTCTACACCGAGAAAGACGGGAGAAACCAGCGCACGGGACAAACAGTCAGCCACATGATTGGATTTACCAGCCACGTGCTGAATGTCCGTGGTAAACTCAGAAATGGCTGCCAACTGGCGCTGCTGTTGTGCACTCCATGGATCAGAAACCTTGGACATTGCAAACGTCAAGGGTTTGTGGTCCACGTATGCGGTAAAGTGACGACCCTCAAGAAAAAAACGGAAATGACGAGTCGCCAGGTGGAGAGCCAGTAGCTCCCTGTCAAAAACACTGTAATTGCGCTCGCTGTCATGTAGCGTACGGCTGAAAAAGGCGAGCGGTTGCCAGACACCCGAGATTCGCTGTTCCAGCACCGCACCCACCGCTATGTCCGACGCATCAGTGGTCAACGCAATCGGCGCCGACGGGGATGGGTGGGCCAGAAGGGCAGCATTAGCTAACGCCGACTTAGCATCAGAAAACGCTTGGATGCTTTCTGGAAACCAGTCAACGGAGTCATTAGCCTTCTTACCTTTTAACGCCCCATAAAGGGGCTTCAGCAGATGCGCCGCTCTGGGGAGAAAACGGTTGTAAAAATTCACCATCCCCAAAAATTACTGCAGTGCCTTAACATTCGTGGGACGCGGAAAATCTGAAACAGCTCGGACTTTGTCAGGCAACGGAACCGCGCCCTCGGCGGAAATACGGTGCCCGAGAACTGGCAACCCAAACTGGCATTTAGAGGGATTAATGATCAGTCCATGCTCCGCCAAACGCCGAAAAACCTGACGCAGATGGAACATGTGTTGCTCCTCCGAGCCGCTGGCCACCAGTATATCATCAAGATATACAAAAACAAAGGGCAGCCCGCGCAAGACCGAGTCCATCAACCACTGGAAGGTTTGGGCGGCACCTTTCAGGCCAAAAGGCATGCGCAGAAACTCGAAAAGGCCGAAAGGTGTAATGACAGCGGTTTTAGGGACATCCTCCGCGCGCACAGGAACCTGGTGATATCCCCGCACCAAATCGATCTTCGAAAAAACCGAGGTCCCCGCAAGATGGGCGGAAAAATCTTGGATGTGGGGAATGGGATAACGATCATTCTCTGTGACATTATTGAGACGGCGGAAATCCCCACAAGGTAGCCACCGACCGTCAGATTTGGGCACCATGTGTAACGGGGAAGCCCAGGCACTATTCGAACACTGCACGATGCCCAGGCGCTCCATGGTGGCAAACTCTTCGCGAGCGACAGCCAGTTTGGCAGGTTCGAGGCGGCGCGCGCACGCGAACACCGGGGGCCCTACTGTAGTTATGTAATGCTCCACCTCGTGCTTCGTCACAGTGCTCGAGGAAGTGGGGACAGTGAGTGAGGGAAACTCACAAAGCAAACACTGAAAAGCGTCACCCGAATCTACTGAGTTAGCATGCACCACGGGCTGAGCACCCCGAGTCAAACAGGGTAATGAGGAAAACGACACAGCATCAATTAAACGTCTGTTAGCAACATCAACCAGCAGTCCGTGAGCACAAAGAAAATCAACGCCTATTATAGGCACAGAGCTAGCAGCAACAACAAAGTTCCACTGAAAGTCACGGTCATGAAAGCAAACAGTCACCAACCTTTCACCGAAGGTTTTGATGGGGGAGCCATTAGCTGCAGTTAGCAACGGCCCGCAGCCCTCAGCTAGCCTGTCCGAGCCAGCCGGGGGAAGAAGGCTCTTCTGTGAGCCGGAGTCCACCAGGAAACGCCTCCCCGTGCGTGAGTCCTCTATGAAAAGCAGCCTTTCCTTGTTGCCAGTGGTCGCGGCTGCTACAGAGCGCTGGTGTGCCCGTTTCCCTGGGTCTGGAAACTGCAAGGCGGGAGACAGCGCCGTGCCTTCGCTCCAAAACGCTGGTGATAAAAACAAAGCCCTTTTCCGCGGTGCCGCCGTGCCGCCGTGCAGCGATTCCAGCCACCGTGGACGAGTCGGAGGGCCCCTGGAGCATCGGTGAGGGGGCGGGGGAAACCGCTGGTGAGTCCGGGATAATCGCCTGGACGCCGAAACTCCTGGTAGCCAGGAAGATGCGATCCGCCTCTTCCGCAAGGGAGCGGTAATCCTTCGTGGCCAATAGCGGGGAGTTGGCAAGGCCAGCGCGCACTGGAGCCGGCAGCTGTCGGAGAAAGAGGTGGGTGAAGAGGAATCCTCCGTCATCTGCGCCCAGTAAGGACAGCATGCTCTCCATGAGCTCGAGAGCGGTGCCGTCGCCCAGGCCCGCGAGGGAAAGGAGTTTCTCGGCCCGCTCAGCATCAGAGAGGGAGTAACGCCGCAGCAGCAGCGCCTTGAGGGCGGTGTACTTGGCTTGGGCTGGGGGGTCCCGGAGGAGAGTCATCACGCGGTGGGTTGACAGCGGGTCAAGTGAGGCCACCACATGGTGGTATTTAGTATCGTCAGCTGAAACTCCACGAAGAGCAAACTGAGCTTCTACGTGCACGAACCATGAAGGAGGGTCGTGAAGCCAACAATCCGGCAATTTAAGCGCCACAGCAAACGCAGCCATCGGCGGAGGTGGAAGTCCGGCAGCAGCCGATGCTTCCAGGCCGGAGCTGGCCTCGTTGTCGAGCCTTAGCATGTTCGCCACAGGGGTCACCAATGTGGAGGTATGTAATAACGACAGGAGAGGTCTCAGTGTCTCACTCCAACTTCATTAACTGACTCTCACAAGAACTTCACATACAGTAAGCGCCAAAATCTCCACCCCAGCACTTCCCTTCAACTTGGGTGTGAGTGGAGCCACCTGGTGGTCCGCCACAATATATATATATACATATATATATATATATATATATATATATGTATGTATGGGGAGGTCAAAATGGGAGACGAGCTGGGGCGAGCTGGGTGTTTGTTATATAACGGTGGTTTCCACCATCAGGCCAGGGGCTTTCTGTGTGGAGTTTGCATGTTCTCCCCATGCTTGCGTGGGTTCTCTCCGGGTACTCCGGCTTCCTCCCACTGTACAAAGACATGCACTTATTGGGGATAGGTTAATTGATTAATCTAAAATGCCCATAGGTTTGAGCGCTGTAACCAAAATAATTTCCCCTAGGGATCAATAAAGCATTCTGATTCTGATTACTGCAACAAACTGGAATGGGTGAACAGACAGAAAAACTAGTAGCCATGTGACCTCACCATGCTCCTCCACACCCATTTCACACAACAGGAGCACTAGCAGCAATAAATGTATAAAAGCCTACATCCTGACAGAAGTTAAAGCTAGAGTCAGTGTGTGTGCAGCCAGAGTTTATATGTTTCAATGAGGTTGGAGAGTAGAAAAAGATCACTACCTGTAATTTGATACATAGAAGTGGGGCCTAAAACTAATTGATGGGAGCTAACCAGAAATACTGCTGAATGGTGATATATTATTCCATCGTGATCCATTATTATCATCAGTTTTGACATCCAAAACTTTGAGTTAAAACATCCAACACTATTGTCAGAAATGCAGCCATGACAATGCCTTTTGGTACTCTCTGTACAGTCCATACCTGTTAACAAACAGATATTAAATATTTGAGTCAAAAGAAATAGAATTTGGATTCATCACTCCACCTGCTCCAACTAACTTCCAGTCCAGTTTGTGTGTAATTTTGGTTACTTATCCTTTTGTCCCTATTTCCCTTTATTAGGAATGGCTTCTTGAATGCCACTGAGACTATTTCTTCAGCAAGTAGTAGTAGTAGATCAAGTGATCAGCCAGATCCATCTCTCATCTAGTGTGTCAGTGTCTCCAATTCTGTCTGTCTGTTCTATTATTTGTTATATGTAGATACAGTACTGTTTTGTCTCTTGTGGTGTGTGCCTTTTTATGCTTAACTGATTTATATATCAGGGTGGCCGAACAGTTGCCTAACAAACAAGAGACTTTGTTATGGTTTGAAAGGTCTTCAAAAACCTCGGAGAGCAACTCCACCAGAACATCTCCTTGGAAGCAAAATGTAATGAGGGGTGGCTCCCCACTGTTTTCACAGTACTGTATATTTTATTGATTGATTGATTAACTGCAAATATCCATTCCAAATATCCTTTAGTGGTATAAAGTTTGCATATGGATCTTTAACAGACCAACAACAGCTCAGGACAGTTTGTGGAACAGAAACAACATGTAATCTATTGCTTGTGATTCTGGATACTGTCCTCATGCATACTGATTCATATCGATTTACTTGAAATTAACATTTTCAAATAAAAAAAGGAAAGAAAAAGGAATGGTTGGCAGCGGAGAGTCACTCAAACATGTGACCATGGTTAAAAACACACAAGACAGAGGTTTTTGTTCATGCTGAATGTAACAAAAAACATAATTCCAATGCACCCCCTACCACCCCACCCCTCACATCAAAGTCTCTGCCTCTCTCACACATATTCAGCCCACATACTGCCTGTGTTTGTTGTCGTTTTCCCCATTTTGGCTCTAAATTTTCAAATCAATTCACTCAGCTGTATTATTAAGGGATTTTTACAGAAGCACAATCAGCATCAGCCAAGGACAGACCAGAGCAAGCCCATATGTATTCATCACATCGTTACCCCTTCACTAAAACACAAACACAGTGGATTCTACATGTTATCCACACAGTTTCTACTCTATACTTGAGTTGCTCTTTGCTGATGACACAGGCTTAACATCCCACAAGGAAGACACCTGAAACAGCTTGTTACTTGTCTCTTCTATGCTTACAAGAAATTCAGGCTTGCTGTAAGTTTAAAGAAGATGCAAGTCATGGCACGGGGTAAAGATCACCCCCCAAAACATCGCCATAGATGGGTACAACCTACAATCATTCTTTATAGCAGTGAAGCCTCAACCAACTACATGAGGCATGAGAGAAAACTTCCACCAAGACCAAGCACCCATGGCTGCACTTTAAAGATGTCTGTAAAAAAGACATGAAACTGTGCAGCATAAATACCATAACATGAAAACCCGGCACACTTGATCGCTCAGTCTGGCGCCTCGCTGTCAGGAGGGGAGTGGAAAAGGCAGAGGAAAACAGGACTGCACACATCTCTGAAAAGAGAGCCAGAAGGGAGGCAGCCAAACACCAGCCTCATCAGACGTCTCCTTGTGTCTGCGACGCATGCGATTGAGACTGCCACTCATGGACAGGACTTCTCAGTCATGCACACTGATGCTGGCATACCTAAAAGAACACCTGTCTGAATGTTACAACATCACTTCTTGACATGGAAGGATGCCGCCGCAAAAACTCTTCTGATTATTTATTGGAGTTTATATGATACTGTAGAGGCGCGTGGTCTGCAGTGCCGCTGCATGGACCACAGATGCACCTGAGCGACATCTGTAATCATGCCTCGCCAGGTTTAAAGTGTGAACTAGGTTTAAAGGTTCTGTTACAGACACCTTTAATTCTACTACATGAAGTTAATGCTAAAATTACCTCCGAAGTATGATTAAATGTATATTTTATATCAACAATTTGGTAGAGGCCTTTAAATTAAAAATCTATGGGGTTCTTTGAATAAAAATACAAAGATTATTGTTACTCTTGCCCCAAATAAGTAGAAATACAAAGAAAATAAATGTCATTGGGTTTTTTTTCTTGGTCTGGCTTCAGTGGGATTTATCTCCTCTATTGGCCAACTTATTATTTCAGCTGGGCATCTGATGACTAGTGGGGCGTATGTATTGAAGGTGAGTTAATGTCTTACTTGAAGTAAGGCAAGGCAAGGCAAGTTAAAATGTAAGTTTTGAAATTTAAGCTTAAAAGTGTGGATTTGGTGCTTTATTCAAAAGCAGCTGAGAATAGGTGAGTCTTCAACCTGGATTTAAATAAACTGAGTGTTTCAGCTGATCTGAGGCTTTCTGGGAGTTTGTTCCAGATATATGGAGCATAAAAGCTGAATGCAGCTTCTCCGTGTCTGGTTCTGACTCTGGGAACTGATAAAAAACCGGATCCAGATGACCTGAGGGATCTGGAAGGTTCATACTGGGTCAGGAGGTCACTGATGTATTTTGGTCCTAAACCATTCAGAGCTTTATAAACCAGCATCAGAACTTTAAAGTCTATCCTCTGACGGACAGGCAGCCAGTGTAAAGACCTCAGAGCTGGACTGATGTGGTCCACTTTTTTGGTCTTAGTGAGGACTCTAGCAGCAGAGTTCTGAATGAGCTGTAGTTGTCTGACTGATTTTTTAGGTAGACCTGTAAAGATGCTGTTACAGTAATCAAGCCTGCTATACAGTATACAGCTTGAAGCTTGAAGGTATCTGATGGTCATTCCAGTCCTGAATGTATATTCCAGTCTCTTCCACTCTTCGTGATGAGCTGGCTTAGGGGGTTGAGACCTATGCGGAATAGCTGCAGGGACCGTGCATTACCTTGGTATATTCCGCACTTGAAGGTAGATAGTGCCTTGGAGTTGGCCTTCAGTGTTGTCTTCCACGTTCAACACTGAGTTCCTGATGAATGTTATAAGTGCATTATTAACCTTGTATAGTGCTAAGGACTTCAGTATCCATGTGCTGTGCATTGAGTCACAGAGTGCCTTGTAGCCAATACAGACAATGCTTGGGTCTGTCTGGTCAACTGCTCTGTGAACCAATAACTGTGGCTTTACCCTCTGTTGTTGTTGTTTTTTGTTTGTTTTTTTTGCAATATGTCTCTGAAGTGTGCTCATATATTGACTCATGTGGTTATTCAACTTGGGTGTTATGATATCTGAGAGGAGCTTCCATGTTGTGGAGAGGCAGATAATTGGCCAATAGCTTGATGTTGTTTTACCCCTTTTAGGGATCCTCTTTGATAGCTATTGTTCTGTCCTGTGTTGGACAGTGTGAATGAGCACATACTGTTAGCAGACATTTTATTTGTACTGCAATCCATAGATTGCTATTAGCTTCTTCATTCAGTAGGTGTGGGATAATGTCTGGTCCTGGTGCTCTCCAACTCTTCATGCTGTTGTTGGATACCTTCCTTTGTGATGTTGATCTCTTGGAGGTTGCTTTTATCCTACTCTTAGGCCCACCAGCCACTTGGCATTGGTGTAGTGGGGCACCTTTTTCTCTCAGATGTTCTTCTAATATTGCTTATTTTCATTTCTGGGTAGGTCTGCCCTTGTAGCTGACAATACACCATGGATGGATCTTTGGAGAAGCAGAGGCCATTTATTCTTTTGGCCTCTGCTTCTCTGGTATATCTCTTCAGCTAAGTGACCAGAGCTGTGAGTCTCTGTATGGCATATTCCAGACCCTCTGTTATGGAAACCCTGTTGTACCTCTTTATCATTAGTTAACTAACATCCTTCCTGATTTTGGCTTCCATTCTTCTTTTTCTTTGTATCTGTGGAATTTCATCTTATACCGAAGTGCTTCTAGGATTAATGTGGCAGTGATGTAACTGAGTTAAATGGTTTTAGTAATACTGTTAGTAAGAATCTGGTTAGATACCATATTTCTATGATTTTCAGGGCCGAGTACAATAACCTCAGTTTTATCTAAATTAAGAAGCAGAAAGTTAGAAACCAGACCATCCAGGTCTTTATGTCTTTAACTAATTGCAGTTTAACTAATTGGTGTGTGTTATCTGTCTTCATAGATAGATAGAACTGGGTGTCATCTGCATAGCAGTGAAAATGTATGCTATGTCTTCTAATGATACTGCCTAAGGGAAGCATGTATAATGTAAACAGAATTGGTCCTAGCACTGAACCCTGTGGAACTCCATAATTCACCTCAGTGTGTGAAGAGGACTCTCCATTTACATGCACAAATTGGAGTCTATTAGATAGATATGATACAAACCACTGAAGCGCAGTAATACCTACAGCGTGCTCTAGGGCAATTGTAGGTCTGTGTCTCGTCTTGTGAATTAGGTTCAGCTGTGCTCCCCTCCTGTGTGTCATTCCCTCATTACCTTGTGTGTATTTATAGTGTGTGTCTGCTCCTACGCCTGCTGGTTTTGCCTCATGTGTGCCAGAGGCCCCCGTGCCTGCTGGTTTTGCTGGGGGGTCCGAGGAGCCCGTCCAGCCATAACCATCACCGGCAGCTTCTGCTGGGGGGTCCGGGGAACTGCTCCAGCGTCCTGCTTTCGCTGGGAGGTCCGAGGAGTCGCTTCAGCTTGCTGCTTCGGGTGGGGGGGCCGGGGAGCCCGTCCGGCCATCACCGTCGCCTGCAGCGCCACCGCCTGCAGCGCCACCGCCTGCAGCGCCACCGCCTGCAGCTTCCACGCCGTCGTCTGCAGTGCCATTGCCTGCAGCGCCACCGCCTGCAGCTTCCACGCCGTCGCCTGCAGCGTTGCCACCTGCGACACCCACGCCGTCATCTGCAGCATCTTCATCATCCTCGCTTGCAGCATCGACATCATCCTCGCCTGCAGCTTCAGCCTCGCCTGCAGCTTCAGCATCAGCTTCGGCTTCGCCTGCAGCAGCATCCTCATCCAAGCCTGCAGCGTCAGCATCCTCATCCATGCCTGGTCCAGCATCAGCCTCGCCTGGTCCAGCTTCAGCATCGGCTTCGGCTTCGCCTGCAGCAGAAATCCTCATCCACGCCTGCAGCGTCAGCATCCTCATCCACGCCTGCAGCGTCAGCATCCTCATCCACGCCTGCAGCGTCAGCATCCTCATCCACTACTGCAGCGTCAGCAGCCTCATCCACGCCTGGTCCAGCCTGAGCATCAGCCTCGCCTCGCCTGGTCCAGCTTCAGCTTCGGCCTCCTGAACTGTTAACGCGCCGCCACTGTCTTCTGCGTGACCGGCCCCCTGGGCCCTATGGGAGTGTCCGCAAGAGTGCGGACACTCCCATAGGGCTTAAAATCTGGTCATGGACCCCGTATTGATCCTCTACCTAATCACACGAGCCAAGGTGTGAAAAAGGTGTGGGGCACAATCAGCCAAGGTTTCAGGTGAACCCATAGTGAAACCTAGCCCCACCCTATCATGTGATTTATATTATTTATTGAGGTCAAATGGCCCAGGATGTGAGTGCTATATGTTAAGGTGTCTGGGAAGGGATCTCAAAAACTGGATTATAGACATCAGACTGTTGGTGTCGTAGCCACCTCCTCTTTCACTCCTCTTTCAATCCATCTGTTTTCTCTATTCAAAATTTTAACATTGGCATCCTTGAAAAAGAGACCTTTAGACTCAGCTGTACATCTGCATCTGAAGGATAAATGATCTCTTTTTTACAATCCAGATAACCCAGGGGAAAAAGCTGTTTGTGAGTCTGGAGGTGTGAGACCCTTATAAACCTAAGGTACCGTCTGGAGGGCAGCGGGTCAAACAGGTGGCAGGCAAGATGCAAGAGGCCACCTGTGATGGCCCTTGTTTTCCTGAGACAGGAGGAGCAATTGATGGCCTCCAGGGGTGGCGGAGGACAGCTAAAATAAATAAAAAATAAAGATTTTTTTTAGCAGTGTTGGCCTCTGTGCATGCTTCCTGTTCTCATCTGTGGACCAGACATCCAGGCAATAGGAAACCATGCTCTCCAATGAGGTGCGGTAGACAGTCAGCAGCAGCTTCTGGTCCAGGTTATTCTTTCTCAGAACATGGAGAAAGTGCAGCCGCTGCTGGGCCTGGATCTGAGAATGCAGCCCTGTGTCTCATGTTCTCTCACCCTCCCTTGGAAAGGCAGCTGATAGCACAGAAAGATGGCATTCAGGGTAGAAAGTGTCCATCAATAGCAACGTGATGAACATCATCCAAGCTATAGCGAAAGGAGATCCAGACTGCCTGTCATGATCGTGGGAATGTCCAGTAATTTTAATTCAATTCAATTCAATTTTATTTATATAGCGCCAAATCACAACAACAGTCGCCTCAAGGCGCTTTATATTGTACAGTTTTTACCTGTATCTCTCCACCTGTCGTCAATCAGTGGCAATCAGCAGGATGGTACCTAAGACCAGCATTGCCATCTGTTCTCCGCCAGTTCATCAGCTACCTCATGGTGGTAACCAGGCCTCATAACTTCTTGTTTCTATGTTCATGCTATGTACTTACCTTGGTTTCTTTGTGTCTTTAGCTACAAAATCAGAAACCGGCATCTCACCAGTTACCATTCTACCTACACTTAGATTCTTAAACATATTCCCTGCCAAGTTCTCACATCTCGGCATGTTTATTCATCATTTTGTTTACAATAAAACTTGTAAAACCCTTAACGCTGCTCTACAGAGCGCAGACACAATGTATTGTGTCTGCGCTTGAATCCACTCATAAGTACTGGCCTTCAGGTGCCTTGACACCGCCGACTCCATACAATGACTAGCATAATTTGCGGCTATGCAGCAGAAAGATTCAGTGTTGTCAAGAAAGTAGATACCAAGCCCACTTACACCAGAACCACTTACACCAGAGCCATCAAGATCCAGCTGAGGCAAGAGC
The DNA here is from genome assembly GCF_036321145.2 of Pelmatolapia mariae. Classification (NCBI taxonomy): domain Eukaryota; kingdom Metazoa; phylum Chordata; class Actinopteri; order Cichliformes; family Cichlidae; genus Pelmatolapia; species Pelmatolapia mariae. Next base: position 2,453,951 of record NC_086230.1, on the reverse strand, counting down.
TCCATACCTTCAAAAAAGATATAAGGTGTAGTGAGAAGAAAGAAGAAACAAGCACTAGCTGACCTTCAAGAGATCCTAAGGAGGTAGAAGGTTGGGGACCCTTCGGAGAGCAGAGAAGCAAGGATCTTCATGTTGACCGTCACTTCTAGGGCAGAAACATCAGATTGTCATCGGCTGGAAAAAGGGATTATAACCAGATGTACCATCTCAGTCATCCGATAAGAGCATTTATGGATGACCTCACTGTTACAACAACATCAGTTCCAGGAGTTAACTGATGTTGTTGTAATATCCAGGAGGTTAGGACATCTTGCAAGGCCTTGAGAAACTTCACCTTCACCTGGGCAAGGATGAGCACTAAGCCCAACAAATCAAACTCTATGGTGCTAAAAAGGGGGAAAGCGGCTGACAAATTCCATCTTTCTTAGATAGGATTGGCATCCCCTCCATCGCAGGGCAGCTAGTGAAAAGTTTGAAAAGTTGTATCACTGAACAGGCAGAGACAGCTGTGGAGGTGGCCAAGTCATTCTTCAGTCAGAAGGATTTGCTGGGTACACTGCACTGGCATCCAAGAGAGCTTGTTTGTTTTTTTCCCCCCAAAAGCCTCACATGGACAAGGCTCGAGAAAATGAGAGAGACCACGTAATCCAAGAAGAGGACTGAGCAGATGTGAAGGAAGAGCAAATGTGCAGGACAGTGGGGCTCAGGCAGCAGGTGGCCTGGACAAAATGGGAGCGTAAGCTACAGTGGAAAATCACCTGAGGAACATCATGCAAGCAGATGTCCATTGTGTCTGATTCCTCATCCATGCCCTACCAAGCCCAGCCAATCTCTATTATGTGGGGCAAGCATGAGACACCAATCTGTCAGCTATGCTCAAAAAGGGGATACTTAGAACATCTACAGAGTAGATGTCTAAAGGCTCTGCAGAAGGATGCTACCACTGGCGCAACAACCAAGTGCTGAAAGCAGTGGCAGAAAGCATAGGCAATGCAATCATCTCTGGGAAATAACATCTTGCCACGAAGAGGAGAATTGCCTTTGTCAAAGCTGGAGAGAAGTCCTGCCAACAGCAAAGGACAAGGTCAGGTCTTCTCTACACAGCCTGGAAGCTGCAACCTGATCTGGGGAAGCAATTGAAGTTCCCCCAGCACATTGCTAAAACATCCATATCCATGATCCATGGACGGTTGCTGCTGGGATGCAAGCTGGGGTCTCATCAACTTCAGCTGGGACTGGATTTGGAAGTGGATTTGAATGTGCATTCTCTTTTGTTTACTTTATTTTTTCTTCTTTTTGCACTGAGAGAATTGCACCTCAGTTTCGTTGTTTAATGTTTCATTGCTACAATGACAATTCACTAGCAGGGACCACTTCCTTGGTAAAGATGGGCGATGAGGGATGAGGAAGTGTGAATAGTGCTGCGGTTTGGGGAAGGCCTTGAAGGGGACTGGCGATGGCTCTCGGGCCAGGCAGATCCCCCAAGAAGGCATCCCCTACAGGAGCACTTGACGAAAGTGTGAGAGGAACCATGTCCTGGTTGGGGCGTGGCCAGATTCAATGATGAACAGAGGATCTGAAGGTAAGGGTTAGTGATTCAAAAGGACTTAAAGGTGAGTTTATTTTGAAGTAGTATATAGGTGTGGGGCTCCCCGATTGATTGGTTTTGCTTCATTTGAGGGAGAAAATGAGGCAGTCTTCGGAGACTGGGTGGATGTCACTCAAGCACGGGTGAAGAGTCGGATGGAACTTCGAAGATGAGGAGGTGAACTCGGAACAGCGTAAGAAGCCGAAGAAGGCGAGCAGGAACATGGCTTTGAGTGTGCGTGCCAGGAAGTAGTCGCTATACTTCAGCCGGAGGGTACAGATGCAGCGATGTAGAAGATCTGAAGTTAGGGGTAAGCGGTGTAGGGTCGTGGCAGGTAACTGACACTGGAGACCTTTGATAAGTAGTGATATCTGGGATGACGTAATGGTTAGGCATGGTGAACCTGTAAGCAGTTTGGCAAAGAAATTGATGCCGCTGAGGTATGTCTTTATGGTGGGAATTTTGATGCTCAGGAACCAGAAGGCATGAGATATGAAGCTGGAAACTGTTGCAATGTCGAATGACGGGAAGGGCAGGTTGAAGTTATGATGGAATGAACGGAACGTGTTCCAAGCGGTCCAATAGGAGGACAATGTGCTTGCTGCAAGGCTATTTATAATCGCTTCTTGGGAGATGCTGATGAAGGGCATGATGGAAGGAGAATTGCTTCGGCCTTTGTTGATAATGTCGACTACGGCGAAGTTGTCAGACCAAATGAGGATGGATTTTTTTTTACCATTCGTGGCCCCACAGTAAGCCTGCGATGACTACTGGGTAGATTTCGTAAACGGCTGATGAAGGCAGGAACCGATCGTGGATATATTTACGGAACTCGGGAAGCCAAGCTGAAGAGAACCACCTTCGGCCGTAATAGCCCCCAAAGCCGGCAGAAGGGGCGGCATCTGTGAAGAGCTGAACGTCATCGGGGTGGGACAGCTGATCGTCGTAGAAGAAGGTGATGCCGTTCCAGTTAGTGAGCAGAAGTTGCCAGAGACGCAGTTCGGCCCTGGAAGAGCTATCCAGCGTGATGGAGTCAAGGAGTGACGGTTTAGATGCAGCGAGAGGAAGCAAGTGAGAGATAAAGGAGCGGCCTTGAGGGATTATGCGTAGAGCAAAGTTTAAGTGTCCCAACAGGGAGAGCAGCTGTCATTTGGAGCAAGTGGGAGCGAGGAGAAAGTTTTGGAGGAGAAGGGTGATGCGATTGAGCTTTTCGATGGGCAGGGAGGCCTGGAAATGTTCAGGCTGAGAGACGATCCCTGGGTGGAAGCCTTCCGAGAAACCTTTTACTAAGAAGTTAAAGAAGTCTGGGTTAGGGTGATTTTTAAGGCGTCTTTTAGTGCCGAAATGTGGATGGGTGTGGAGGCTGACAGAGCTAGTCATGGCTTGGTGGGGTTGTGGGGGGCATGCGGGGCGGGAATGGCCGCCGCCGCAAAAGGAGCAGCAGTGAAGATAGCGGCATTGAGGCAAGGAACAGCCGGAGTCATTGAAGTTATTGCGAATGGTATGGCCTCCGAGGTGCATGATGGGCCTGCCCCGCTTGTCTGAACCGTGAGGCAAAGGCATGCTGGGGGTGGAGATTGTGGGTTTAGAAGGTTCTGGCACGGGAGCTGGGGTCAAGCGGGAGAGAACAGAAGGACGGCGCAAGGGCTGTGGATCGTTTTGGGCTGGGACTATGCAGGCGGAAGCGGGATGTGACGAGGCGCCGCATGACTTGCAGGAGAGAGAAGAACGGGCGGCGAAGACGCAGCAGTAGATTTCCTGATCGAGACTGCCCCAGAAGGTGTCTTGGTTAAACTGCTGAAGGCGAGCAGCTGCCTGAGAATCAAACTGGACGTGGTACTGATAGAATCCGCCAAATCGTAACGCGAGGACGAGAATAATGGTCAGATGGGAGTCGAACTCTTGTCTTCGGGAGGGAAAAGTGGTGCAGAGGACGTCTCTGTATAACAAGAAGGCTAGAGCAAACTCAACCGGAGTGAGCTCTTTTGACCGAGAAGGGGCCGCACCACGTATAATAATGGAACCGTCGTGGCCATCAATCACCCTAGGAAGAGCAGGTTGCATGAGAGGAGGAAGAATGAGCTCAGCTAAATCTACATATTTACCGGCGATGATTTGTTGGCGAAGGTTAGCAGATACAGGAGAAGGCTTTGGGGCCGGTGGGTTGGGAGGAGGAATTGCCGTGGCCAGCGAAAACTGGGCAGAGAGTTAGCTTGAAGAAATGGAGCCTGGGCAAAAAGGCTAGGCCAGGTGCAGCTCTGAACTTCTCCGATGGGAGGAGGAAAGGCTGCTGGGTAGGAGCGAAGGTGAGAGGACCTGGCAACCCTGGACGAGTGTCACGCTGAGTGGGAGGAGCAGCCGAGGAGGGAGCATGCGGAGTGGTGGCGAGCTGCGACTGCAGCTGGCTGGGTGAGGCTGAAAGGAGCGAGGAAGCATTGTTAATGGAGGTGCTAGCTTCATGTGTGCCCGGAAGAGGATAAACTCTGTTCGGCGAATGAGAGCGGGAGCGCTGAGATGTTAAGAAGAAACGGAATAATGTAGCCTTGTTATCGGATAGACGAAAGCGGATGCCTCTCTGTTTCAGAACACGTTGGAGACGGGTGACGGTCCAGTCGGAGATTTTCGTGGGCAGAGAATCTTCGGGAGACCTCACCGGAGCGTGGGAACGGCGGCGCGACCTCGGAGTTGAAGGCTGAGAGCGATCGTGTTTCCGGGAAGCTCCGCGGGGCCTGAGACGTGCCTCAGGGTGATCCGGAGTGGAGCTCTGCCGAGAACTTTTACTGGGAGGGGATCGTCCTCTAGTAGCAGATCGGAGGTTGTAGCTTTGCGGGGAAGGGGAGTGACCAGAGCCGCTGTATTGTTGAATGGAGCGGAGAGAGGAATTCCGGGAATGCGAATGGCAGACCTGACGGCTGCTGAAAGGCGCTCGGGACGGGCCGGCTGTAATAGGGCACTCCGCGGCAGCTCCACTAGGGAGATCAGTTTGCAGATCCCGAACTGCCCGGGAAAAATCAGGTGGAGAAAGAGTGAGGTCTTTCTCCGTGGTCCGATGGGCTGAGAGACGAGGAATCCATGGTAATGGGTCAAAGGGTGAGTAGGAATCAAGCTCTTAGAATTGCGAGGCATCTGACGACAAGGGGTGTTTGCATGAAAATGAGAACAGCAGCTATTGGAGAAGGGGGGGGTTTATAGCCTGAGGCCGGCGGGGGCGTGAAGGAGGAGTGGTCCCGCTCCTGAAATTCAGATGATATCTCCGCTAAAGAGTCTGTCTCTGTTTTCTGATGTGCTGGTGTCATGCGTTGCTGTGTAGCAGGCAGGTTGAGACCCAATATGCAGAACTCAGAGACAGACACTAAACTCAGGACACTAATGGGGAAATGCGAAAACACAAAGGGAACACAGTGATGGGAGGTACTGTGCCGAGGCTTCAGAGCACATGTAAAGACATATAAAGAATAAAAATGCATAAACACAGACAGGGACTAAGACAAAAGAACGTGACATAGACAAAAGATAAATAAACATGAAGACAAGACTGACTAAGCACGGAAGATCTAAGAGAAAGGCAGACTTGACAGGAGGACAGAAAAAACAACCTTGAAGAAAATCTAAAAATGATAACTATAAATACCAAATATGAACAAAAACACAACCTAAGTAAAAATATAATATTGCACAACTCAAAACTGAATACTTCAACAAACCAAGTCAAACAGAGAATATCACACACACAGCTGGATAAGCAATTCCAATCCAGGAGGTCCTACCTCACAACTTACAGAACTCAAAGACTCTTTGCTAACATCTTGTTGTCAGATACTACAGTACATCTTCAAGCGTCTAGCATAGTCCATGACTCCCCATGTTTCTTTTGGCAGTAAAAGGGGGACCAACAGAATATAAGGCAAGTGGTCATAATGTTATGCCGTCTGTGTCGTTATATTCCTCTGTTATTGGTTGGCTTGTAAAGGTTTAAGTAGCATTTAAAGTAGGAGAACTAGTAAAACTGTCTGTATTGTACTCTGTATTTGTAATCCCTGTACAGATTGAATGTCATATGTGGCTGTGTGACAGGCAAGGCAGAACCCAAACACAGGACTCGAAGACAAGGGAATTAGTTTTAAGGTGGCAGCTATGATGGCCAAATTAAGCTTTCTGAAACATTGAAGCTTGTATTGAAAAAGGTTTCATTACTCGAAGCTTTTCAACAGTCTTCTTTTGTGCCATCTTGTGGCCAAAAGTATGAAGAGCAGCTTGAATCAACAGCTTGAAATGAACTGCTTCCTACAGAGCTGAGTTGACAGTTTCTGTTTAATATCATGTGACTGAGGTGCTTTGAACATGTTTTTATGTATGTATGTATGAATTTATGTACGTATTTATGGGGGGGGGGGAATGATTATTTGATTAACAAATACTTTTGAGAAATAAACTTTTGCTTAAACGTGCTGTGTTATGGTCTCCTTTTGTTTGACTTCTTGACATTTGAAGGCAAAACATTCTTTATAATAATATACAACACGCTCTTATAATAGGTTGGGAGTATGCTTGTGCTGTAAGGTCCCCATTTCTACATGGTTATGTAATTAACCAATGCGCAGCTACACTTGTATATAATATATTATAACTTATATGTATAATGTATTTTGGGTACTTTTTTACCTTGGGGTAGAATTTTTTAAAAACTAATAAAATAAAAACAACACATAAGACTGTTCTATTTATTTTTTCTTTAGGAATAGGCAGAATGTCCTCTCTTCTTCGCTGGCTCCATGTCTCTCAATATGTCACACACTTCGCTCTCTCACACAAAATCACAACAACAAATCCTGCCAATGATTCCCTTCATTATAAACCATGGAAACAGGTACTGAAGCAGTGACGTACCAAATGAAGCTTCACACGTCACTGATCATGTGACTCGGGTTAGCCGAACCAAGCCTCGACACTGCTTCAGAAGCACTGTGTTGTTTTTGGATTTTTGCGCCGGAGCCTCAGCTTCAAACGGAACATCACTAAAAAACTCTAATGAGGGAGAAATTAGGAACTGGGAACTAGAAAACATGGAAAGTACAGGGTACAGGGAACCACACAGCAAACAGGGATGACGCAACAACAAGCAGGGGGAGACTAAAATACACACAGGATAATTAAACGATGAACTAACAGGACAGGGAAAGCAAAATTGAACACACAGTACACAGAGACTGTCAAAATAAAACAGGAATTAATGTCAGCTGATTCAGTCCCAACTGACCTATTTTAAAAAATGTGTCTCATTATCAAGAAACATCTCATGATGGGTAAAAACCAATGAGCTCTCTCAAGACCATTGCAACCTTATTGTTGCAAAACATCTTGATGGGATTTGTCACAGAAGAATTCCTAAACTACTGAATGTGCCAGTGAGCACTGTTGGAGCCATAATCCAGAACTGGTAAGAACATCATTTTACCATAAGCAGGCCACGACCAGGTGATCCCCGCAAGATTTCAGGAAGGCAGTGAAAAGAATTATCAGAAGAGTTGTCCAAGAGCCAAGGACCAGTTGCGGAGAGCTACAGAAAGACCTGAAATCAGCAGGTAGAATTGGTTGAAAGAAAGCAATAAGTAATGCGCTCAACCATGTATGGACGCTCACCACACCGCGTTTACAGTTTGCTGACCAACATTTAGACAAGCCTGTGAAATACTGCCAGGATATAGCCTGATTAATTAAGACCAAAACTAAAGTATTTGGATACCATAATACGCACTACGTTTGGAGGTAAAAACGGACTGCATATCGCCCCAAAAACACCATATCAACAGTGAAGTTTGGAGGTAGGAACAGCATGGTATGTGGCTGTTTTTTGGCATTCAGCATTGGGAGGCGTCATAAAATTTAAGGAAAGATGAATGGAAAGACGTACTGAGACATTTTTGATAAAAAATCCACTGCCACCTACCAGGATGATGAAGGTGAAACGAGGGACGTGTCAGCAAAACAACAATCCCAAACACACAGCCAAGGAAACGCTCATTTGCTTATAGAGAAAGAACGTAAACCTCCTAGACTAGCCCAGCCAATCACCTGACCTGAATCCTGAAAACGTTTCCCTGTGTCATTTCTGCATCATTAGTACACATAATTTAATTATGTACTTCTATGGTTTGATTTATTTGCATGTGTGGATTTGATGGGTTGAGACATTTGGTGAGAATTTCGTGCCAGTAGCACTTTTAGAAATATATTTTCTTAAAAAAATTGGTGACGTGTTCAATAATTATTTTACCCACTGTATGCACTCACCAGACAATGTATTAGGTATACCTGTTGAACTGCTTATTGCAAATTAGGCATGTAGATGTGATCATAATGACTAAAGTCCAGCCTTAGTATCAGAACAGGGAAAAAAAAGGTGATTTAAGTGAAATTGCATGTGGCATGGTCATTGGTGAAAAACGGGCTAGTCTGGCATTAGTGAGTATTTCAGAAACTGCTGATCTACTGGGATTTTCTCACATAACCATCTCTAGGTTATGTAAGCACTGCTCATATAACTAGGTCTCTATTTTAGACCATTCTCTTTTTTAAAGCATGGCCATCCAAGTGTGCACAGAAAAGGCACATTTAAGTAATGTTTTGCTATGCATCATTATGCAGACAATTCAAGAACTGATCATGCAAGTGTCACAACAAAACAGTTTGATTATTAGCTATAATGTGATTAATGATTTTAGTCCAGTAATTTTATACATTCAGTAATAGATGCACACTCAATGCTGGCCGTCAGTGAGAGCACATTTAATCTTTTTCTGAAATTTTATATTAATTTAAGCTTAAATGTATTCTATTCAGTAAGCTATTACAGTGCTCATATGCAGTGGATCATTAGTTTTGGGGAAGAACAGTATTACACTATTTTGGCTGTAGCACAGGTGATCTTCTAATAAGAAGGTTAGTGGTCCATCCTCACTGCTCCAGTCTGCATGTCTAAGTATCCTCATTCAACACACTGAACACCAAGTTGCTCTCTGATGTATTCACTGGAGAATGAATGCCGAAAAGGGGCTGCCCCCCCCTTACACTCTAAGAGGAAATTAGCTAAGGTATTGACAAAGTGTCCAAAACCCGACAGCACATGAAGGCAACACGTCCAATGCGATTGATAAAGCCTCGCATCTCCATTGTTCCTTTAGTCATAACTGCAAATAGTCACACACGCAAAAGCACACAGCCTCACTGTGTCAAGTGTATGTCATTATCTTTCTCTATCCATGCTTATATTGCAGGGGGATATTGCAATCTATACAAAGCGCTATTGAAAAAAGAAAATAATCTTTCTGTGATGTAACAATAAATTAATGTGTGTTTAAAAAAAAAAAAAATCGCTACAACGGTGTTGCTGATGCTTTTCCCCGAGAGCATCCTCCGTTGCGCCACTAAAGCATGTCATCTTGACCCGTTTCGAAATGCAGACATGTTTTAGCCGGTAACATAACAGGACAGCAGATACAGCAGATTGCAGCAACACGCACAATGTCGGAAATTAGAGAGAAGAGAGGACACATGCGGCTCTAAAGCTACTTTTACTCACGGCTCTGAAGAAACGCCATGAACATGATGGTATCGTTGATCCTGAGGAGGGTCGACATGACTGGAGTCTGACATCAGCAGTGTATGTGCGCGGGGTTGAGTGTACTTCCCCCTCCCCCTTTTAACAACATGGGGAGGGTAAGCGAAAAGATGAATACTGAGGAAAACCAGCTCGCAAAACTTTTTTACTAAACTGTCTAAAGGGGAGTTATTCATAAAGAAACACTTTTGCCCAAGGTGTAGTCTGTCTCACATTCTATGACCAGCCTCACGAAAACCCTGAATTGGGTATGGGGAAGGAGAAGGATGGATGGATGGATGGATTGCATATACACGGGTTAACAAAATCATTTTGGACATGCAATAATCTGTGTGATCTGATCTTCATCTACACACAACACAATATCCATTCATCCACCTTCTTCCTCCTACACAACTTAGCAAGCCTGTCCCAGATGGCAGAGGACGAGAGGCAGGCAAACACAGAGAGACAGACAACCATTCACTCACACCTATGGTGCAGCCACTTTAGAATGACCATTTATCTAACCCCACTAACTGCACATATGGTGACTGTGGGAGGAAGCCGAGTACCCAGAAAGACCCCACATAGACACGAGGAGCGCGTGCAAACTCCATCCTTTCCCTGACGCTGGAATTGAAGTCAGGACCTGGAGGCAACAGTGCTAACCATCCCATTGTATTCAGACAAAAAACAATCTACCCTCCCCCCTTTCATTCCTTCCCTGATGATGTTTAATTTTCAATTTTATTTATAAAATGCCAAATCAAAACAACAGTCATCTCAAGGTGCCTAATATTGTAAGGTAAAGACCCTTCAATAATAAGGATACAAGCCTAACAGTCAAAGGAGTCCTTTGAGCAAGCATTTGACAACAGTAGGAAGGAAAACTTTTTACAGGAAGAAATCTCCGCCAGCACCACATTCAGGGAGGGGCAGCTATCTGCTGCGACCAGGTGGAGGTGATGGGAGGAAGACTAGATAAAAGACACACTGTGAAAGACAGACAGAGATTAATAATAACTAAAGATTAAATTCAGAGAGGTGTATAAACACATAGTGAAAAAAGATGAGTAAAGAAGAAATATTAAGTGCATCAAAGGGAAGCCACAGCCTAGGCCAACAGCAGTGTAATTAAGGGAGGATTCAGGGTCACCTGATCCAGTTCTTACTATATATGCTTTATCAAAAAGCAATGTTTTAAGCCTAATCTTAAAACTAGAGAGGGCCCCTGCACTGAAAAAAAGAACATGTTGGATTTACTTAATTCAATAGTGGACATTGGTTGCACACAATTGTTTTGCTTTGGCGGAAACTTAAACAACTTAGTTAAATCAACACAACTTATTCATATTCAATAACCTGTGCATTTTGTGTTGATGAAACGTGATTGAAAAATGTTTAGATGAAGTAAGTTGAGCTCTTGGAATATTTTAATCCTTCACAATTTTGTCATTTTATTCCAACACTATTCAATAACTTTTACCCCAGTACTACTTGGTCACTTAAATACTACATGTTGTCTTCATATTACATAATGTCTTGATGCATGCTCAATCATCCAGGTAAGTAAATCTCCAAAAGTTGATTCTGTTCATCTGGACGTAGCATTTTGTGGGAGAAACGTTTCGTCACTCATCCAGGTGACTTCTTCAGTCTCAGCTGACTGCAGGTTTCCACAATCTTATCATCCAAGTGCCTGAAGAAGTCACTTGGATGAGTGACAAAACGTTTCTCCCACAAAATGCTACACTGAAAAAAAGGGATTGGCCAGCTCTTGGATTTACGTAAGCATCTTGCGTGTATTTAACACAAGTGCCTCATGCTTTAAAATTAAGTGTAACTATATAGTGTAGAAATTACATGATATGCAGAGAGGCTAGATTAAATTGTTCATATCATGTTCGAGTGAAGTAAGTCAATAACTTTCAGTCTTGTACGCTTTGGATCGTGGTTTCAGGAAGGCATCCATCTCAGTCAAATCGAGTAGCCGCCTCTGCTTTTTTTGGTATACCGAAAAAAGTAAATTGGGTGGTTGTTACATTAAAAAAGTCTAACTTGTAATTTAAACACAATAATTTCATGTTTCTATCTTGAACGTAAGTAAATCATGAAGGATCTGTACGAAATTCAACAACTTAATTTGTCCTTGTTGAGATGACATGATACAATCTAGTAAGAGTGGTTAGTTGCTGAACTCATAAAATTCACAAGATCGCACGAGATGTCAAACTGTAGGAAAATCACTGGAGTTATAAGAGGCAGATAACTACACACACACCACGTGTATGCTATTGCTATTTATTGTGGTTTAACCTGTCAAGGACAAAAACGTACAAAAAATTCTGCATCAAGCCTTGAAATCATAGCTTTCCTACTTTTGTTAAGTCTGGATTGTTGGCATGGTGGTTAGTGCTGTTGCTTCACAGTAAGAAGCTCCTGGGTTCAAATCCACAATCTGGCTAGTTTGCACTGGTTTCTCTCTGGGTATTCTGGTTTCTTCCCACAGTTAAAAGTCATGTAGTTGTTGGAGTTAGGTTAATTGGTGATTCTAAATTACCTGTCAATGTAAGTGCAAATGGTTGTTTGTGATAGACTTGTGAGCTGTCCAGGGTGTACCCTGCCTTGCAACCTATCACTTCAGGGTTATTTCCCTGCAACCAGGATAAAGATAGGAGGATGGTAGTTGTTGTAGATCCATTCAATTTTTATGTTAACCAGACTCTAGACTTTGTTGAACATTATGTAATATGAAGACAACATGTAGTATTTAAGTGTCCAAGTAGTATTGGGGTAAAAGTTATTGAATGGTGGTGAAATAAAATGACAAAATTGTGAAGGATTAAAATATTCCAAGAGCTCAACATCTAAACATGTTTCAATCACGTTTTATGAACACAAAATGCACAGGTTTATTGAATATGAAAAAGTTGTGTTGATTTAACTCAGTTGTTTAAGTTTCTGCCAAAGCAAAACATTTGTGTGCAACCAATGTCCACTATTGAATCAAGTAAATCCAACATGGCCTTTTTTTCAGTGTACGTCCAGATGAACAGAATCAACTTTTGGACATATTACATAATGTCCAGAGTCTGGTTAACATTTGAACCCAGGACCACAATAAATAGCATACACGTGGTGTGTGTAGTTGTCTGCCTCTTATAACTCCAGTGATTTACCTGCAGTTTGAAATCTCATGTGATCTTGTGAGTTTCATGTGTCCAGCAACTAACCACTCTTACTAGAATATTTCATGTCATCTCAACAAGAACAAATTAAGTTGTTGAATTTCATACAGATACTACATGATTTAATTACGTTCACCATAGAAACATGAAATTATTTTGTTACACTTTACAAATTACAAGTTAGACTTTTGTAAACGTAACAACCATTCAATTTCCTTTTTTCGGTATACCGACAAAACTCGACTTAACTGAGATGGATGCCTTCTTCAAACCACGATCCAAAGCTCGCAAAATGAAATCACGTGCAGTGTCACGAGATTTAACATTGGTATATTATTGACTTAATTCCCTCAAACATGATATGAACAATTTAATATACCCTCTCTGCATATCATGTAGTTTCTACATACAGTTACACTTAACTTTAAAGCATGAGGCAATTGTGTTGAATACACGCAAGATGCTTACATAAATCCAAGAGATGGCCAATCCCTTTTTTTCAGTGTGTCTCCCAAAGCCAAACTGGGAGATGTTTCCACAGAAGAGGGGCCTTAAAGCTTCTGAAGGTTCTGCCTCCCATTCTACTTTTAAATATCCTACAAACTACAAGTAAGCTAGCAGGGAGGGATTTATAAGGTACTACGCTGAAAAATTTAAATGAGCATAAAAGAAATAATGAAAAGGATTTTTATTGGTTAAAAATAAATTGCTTTATTTTAGCATTATGCAGTTCTGTTATTTGAACTTAATGTACTTGAATTGGACAAACTTAATTAGTTAATGATGGATCAACTTATTTACTGCAGTTAAGTCAAACTGAATTTAATTGAATTGATCCAACAATCTGGACAGGTCGCCAGTGTATCGCAGGGCTAACACAGAGAGACAGACAACCATTTGCACTCACAGTCACACTTATGGGTAATTTAAAATCACCAATTAATTCCACTAACTGCATGTCTTTGGAACGTGGGAGGAGGCCAGAGAACCTGGAGAGAACCCACACAAACATGGGGCCTTATGGTGGATTTGAACTGAGGAATGTTTTGCTGTGAGGCAACAGTGTCACAGAGCTATGAGTGGCGAGGCTGATGGTGGCTATGATGGTGCAATGCATGGGCAGCAGGTTGAGAGTCGCGTACTCCACTGTGTGGTAGTTGCACACCCTTACTATCTGCACATCTTCTACCGAGAAAATAACAAAGTACAGTGTTCTGCCTTTTATAAATTACACTGGACTATACAGTTTTATAAACTGCCAGAGTTCCCTCTGGTGGCTGCTTTGTAATATTGTTTTGATTACTTTGGAAAAAGACAAATAAAGGAAGCGGAAAATCCAAGATGGCTGAACATAATGCCATCTTGTATTACTGTTTTAAGCTGATATGGACCTTAAAATATTGTTGCTTTGGTCGAGATTTGTCCATAAGTATGAGTGACGATAAGGTCAAGGTCAAGTTTATTTACAGAGCACATTTCCAAACAGTCCATGCTGCACAAAGTGCTTAACAATGTAAAATCCCATTAAAATAAATAAAATGCAAAACAATGATGCAGTAAAATATAGAAAAACAAAAATAAGTCAATAAAACAACTAAAACAACAACTAAGGTTTAGGTCAATGTATGTTAAAAGCCAGACCATCAAAATGTGTCTTTAGTAACGATTTAAAAAGTTCACGTGTTTTTGCAGATCTAAGATTAAGAGGAAGACTGTTCCAGAGTCTGGGTCTCTTTGTTTTCTTTAAAAATGGTATGATGATTTGTACATTTAAGGGAGTTATGAACGTTTTATCTTTTCAGCTACCAGAAATTTTGTAACAAGCTTGTTTGCAATGTTAGTTAGGTAATACAATATTTTGTATGCTTTCAGTTTTACGATGGTCAAAGAGAAGGCAACAGTCGAGGACATTCTTCAATAAATCAGCACGAAAAAGGAAAATAAGTCTGTTTAGTGGAGCATAGTTATCTTGTTGTCTAGCTGGTGAAAACTAGAAAACTCAGGGCGAGGACAGCACATACAGAGGGCCACCTCAAAGTTGTGTACTACTGGGATATTTATAACTGGAGCTATTTGTAGCTATTAGAGCTATTTCATTATATTTTGTAACTTTGTAATGTGTTCCATTATTTCATTTGTTTTAGTTAGTTACTGTTCTTACTACCTTAGAGCAACATTGAGCACATAATTTTCTCAGGGATTAAAAAAGTGTTCTGATGATGAAGACAATGTTCAAACTGGCCCAGCCAATCACGTGACCTAAATGCAAGTGAAATGTTGTGGAAAGAACTAAAGCTTTGAATTTAAAGAAGGGAATCTTCAGGATTTGAATATTGTTTGTGTGGAAAAATGGGACAAAATCTCATGTGAGTAATACATGCAACTAGTTTATCCATACAGGAGGCATCTCGAAGCTGTCATCACCAACAAAGGCTTTTATACAAAGTACAAAGTAAAGTATTTGTACAAAGTAGTAAATATATTTCAGTAAGTGTGTTCAATACTTTTTCCCTGTATCATTTCTGATTATTACACACACATGGACATCTATGGTTGGATTTCTTTGCATGTGTGGATTGGATGACGTCTGGTGAGAATTTCACGTCAGTAGCACTTATATAAATATATTTACTTAGAAAGTTACTGATGTTTTCGATATTTATTTTACCTGCTGTATGTGCTAGTTTTCCCCTTTAAGGCCTGTTCTGCCTACCATTCTGAGACCTAGTGCCCTGGAAGAGTCTGATAATTCAGGTTAAACTACATTAAGGAGCAAATCTATTGAACAAAATAATTTTAACTAGAATAGATGTGTGGGGCACGATGTGTGCAGAAAGAAAATGCCCTGAAAGTGGGTCAACTGTGGTTTTTTGTAAATATAGATCTAGAAAATATTTGCTAACCAAAGCTGAAATTTCAGCTTTGGTTAGCATGTTTCATTGATTTAAACATTATACATGTTTAAACCAATGAAACATTATTTATTTTACAAATTGGGGCAGGTTTAATAGAAAATAATCAAAGAAATTGATGATTTCAAATGAAAGGACCCAATTATTGAAAATGAAAACATTTCAATTCATAGATAAAAAAAAATAAAATAAAATAAAATCTAAATTAAAACCATAAAAATGTCTTATAGATTCAAGCATACCTGTTAAAACTTGCCTGGTGACCCATGCATGTAGAGATGAGTGGATGAAGCCATATGAAGCATTTGAGGCTTCTTCAAAGCCTCAAAGACAGATCATACCAGAGGTCATTTGCAGTTATGGCACCCAAAAACGACAAACGGGTTCAGTGAATCATAAATGATTCACAGAACTCATCGATTAAAGTTCAAACACAAAAGAAATTCAGTCTTAAGCAGCTGTGCTTTTATTATAAGAATCAGTGCCCGCTAATCAAAGTGTTACATTTTGAAATGTAAATTTACTGATTCAATATTTAACAGTAGAGCTGCAGCTATCGATTATTTTAGTAACTGAGTAATCAAACGATTCATTGAATAAGAAATAATATAAATAATTTTGTCTTATTAATGAGAAATAATAAATATTCAAAAAAGGAAAAAAAAACTGTTTAACTGCATACAACATTCAGTTAAACATGCAGTCAAAAAAACCCAACTAAACCCTACATGCCATATTGAAATTTCTTTTTTGAATAATTTCTGAAATGCAAAAAATATATAAATAATCTCAAGTACAGTCAAAGTTAAATAAAATAAGATATATATGAAATCTATAGCATAATAAAATGCTCTTTCCTCTGTCTCCCTCGAAGGCTTTGTGGTGTTAATAGGGGCCGAGTTTTAGTGCTACTGAAAACAAATGTTATGATGGAGCAGACATTAATTAATATTAATAATTCGGTGTCCAACCTAACAACCCTCAGGTCTGTGGCTAGTAGTTTAATGGCCCATGTACATTTTTATTGGCTGCCTCTTTGCTCTTCGCAGTGTGTAAACAGACTCCGAGTGCATTTAATTGTGCCAGAGTCATCATCACTGCTGCTGCTGTATTAGGAGTGTTGTCGCAAATGTGGGTGAAACGCTTGCATTTATATCATTTAGCACATCTGTGGGCTACAGAGCCACGCACTGAACGAAGCATCAAGTTGATTAATTAATTTGATTGACTGAACAGGTATTCCTGATGTGTGCCCTGTGTTCTGTGTGTGGATGCATGCTTAATCATGTAGGTAAGTAAATCCCAAAAGGTTGGTTCATCTGGATGCAGCGTTTTCGTCACTCATCCAAGTGACTTCTACAGTCTCAGCTGACTGCAGGTTTCCCCAACCTGTAAACAGTAGATTTGCACACGTTGGGTTTGGTGCTGTGAGGAGCTCAGATGATCATGTGCCAACAGGTTTATTTTGCTCATAGTGAAAGGTAAGGAATCTCAGAAAAATTATGCATAGTTAATTGTAATAAAATATTGACTTGCTTCATTGCTGTTGTGCTTTTTTTAATGTAAACTCATGTTTTGCAAAAAAAGAAAAAAAAGTGTACGTGATGGAGGGAAATGGAGATCTTTTTTGGATTCAGCACTCAAAAAAAACCACAGAATTTACAAAAACTATCCCATGCAGCTGAAAAATGTTTTTTGCAGACCTGTGTTACAAATTTCACTAATGTTTACATTAACTTGGATTGTGAAGTCAGGGTTGGTGGGGCTTCACTGCAGTCTATTTCTTATTAATGGGCTGCATGCTACAGGTATTTAAGGTGGCAGTATTTAGACCGTTGCTTAAAAGACCATGGCTATAACCTTAGTCTTAGCTAACTGTAGGCCAATCTCTAACCTTCCTTCTATCTCTAATTCTTGAAAGAGTAGTGGTAAAACAGCTAACTGATCATCTGCAGAGGAATGGTTTATTCAAAGAGTTTCAGTCAGGTTTCAGAACTCATCACAGAACAGAAACGTCATTAGTGAAAGTTACAGAAGATCTTCATGTTGCCTCTGACAGTGCTCGTCCTGTAGACCTCAGTACAACACTGAATACTGTTGACAGTATTATTTTATTACAGAGATCAGAGCATGCCATGGGAGGTAAAGGTACAGCACTGCAGTCATTTGAACCATACCTAACAGAATATAATTTGTTCATGTAAACAGAGTCCTCTTCACACACAAAACTAATTGTGGAGCTTCACAGGGTTCTGTGCTAGGACCAATTTGGTTTCACTTAGGCAGTACTATTAGAAAACATAGCATACATTTTCATTGCTATGTACACTATCGCCAGCTCCATCTGTCACTGAAGCCCAAGGACATATGGCAATTAGTTCTTAAGAGACACAATTCTGACTAAATTCAGATAAAACTGGTGTGCATATTAGAAAAAACAGGAACCAAAGTTGTATTTTTGTTTTATTTTTTCACTTTGTTTCAGCAAACTGTCTCAAGCTAATTCAGAGCTCATATACTGTCATTGAAATAGCAGTAAAAACCAACATAAATATATTCCCATGTACCAGGTTTACACCCCCCCACCCCCACCCCCACCCCACCCCACCCCAAAAAAGGCCCAAAAGACAACTGTGTCCTCACCAGCACAGTACTGGTGGAAAACAGATACTAGCTCCAGCTGTTGGTTGGATAATTCTTTGACAAAAACAGAAAGGGGCACAAATAAACAGAGATTGGATGGGTTTGGATAGGTGTTTTTTTATTTTTAAAACTTTCTATTAATGAGGTCTCAAAGTGTAAGCAGAGCAAAGTGCATCTCCTACCAGTAACTTACAGCCTAAGTGCTGAGCTTTCATTCAAAACACATTTTCATTCCGTCTGAATCTCCATGTCAGACAAACAAAAAGTTTGCTCCCTGTCACCTGACAGAAGAAGAGAAATGGTTTCAGAATATCTGTCTTTATTTTGCATCTCGTTTCTGCGTTCAGCTCACAGACGGTGGGTGGGGTGGTGTGTGTTGCAGAACAGTGAACCTTCCCCTTTGCGCTACAGCTGTTCACTTCTTCCTCACATGTTGGTGCTCATCCTGGTCTGACTGTTGGCTGGTGTGAGTTCACCCTGGCTGCCTTCTCTGGGTGGAGACTGAGAAGAGGAGGAAACAAGTAAGGCACTACTCTTGTTCAACAGCATAGCTATAAACTCTGTAACCTTGAATAACAGATGAGGTTCAAAAAAGAAAGAAGACTATAAAATTTTAACAGAATATTAAAACCCCCGAGTCCAACAACCATCAGGAGCTAGGCTTAGTTACTGCCAGCAATGTTGACCAAGTTCTTGCAAATGTTGTCGAGGAACCGAATGGCTGGTGGCAATGAGCCAGATACCCCGTACTCCTGAAGCACCCCCTAAAAGGATACTCCAAGGGCCTTAACGAACTCAGAGCAAGTCCCATCCGCCCCAGGTTCCCTGCCATTAAGGAGTTGTTTAACTACCTCAGTGATTCCATTGTGGAAGGCGTGTCAGTGGGATTAAGTATTCCTTCACCAACCACCTCTATCCTTAGTTTAAGTCAGTAGCACTCCACCCGCAATATGTATCATGCCAGTAGAGAACTGGTTTCTCCTCCTGAGTCACCCAATCCAATTTTAGAAACCCCCCTCTGTTAATATTAATACTGTAATCTGTATCGTTCATTAATTTACCATCAAATACATTTTAGATATGCCATTAAAAAGAAGCTCAATCACCAAATCACACGAAATTTACTGTAGTCAGACTTGATAATAACCTCTATCTCTACACAAAGAACATTATGAACAGCTGAAAAAGAAAAGAAAAGTTATTCATTACAATGTGAAGAGAAGAAAATGTCTCTACCTTGACGTGAATCTGGTTGCGCAGCACAGCAGCTCGGAGAATCATGGCTTTGGCTCGTCTCTGGAACTCTTTGCCCATATGAAGAGACTTCTCAAATGTGGTGCTCCTTTGGTCGACGTCCCTCGCATAGAGAATCTACGAGCAGGTCAGAGCCCCAGTTTGTCAGGGTTCAAACAACAAAGTACCTGTGGCAACAGTTTGATGTGTGCAGTGTTTTCACCTTGCTGTGGGAGTCGATACGTGCATTAATGAGACCCTCCAGTATGAGCTGGGTGAGCTCGTCCTCCAGAGCTGTTACTGTTGTGTTGAACGCCTGAGCCATCTTGGTCATGTCTGCTGACACGTAGGGGCTGAAATACTGGGAGGAGGAAAAAAAACAGAAAACCCACACACAAGAAAAATATCAGTGCTCAAAAAGATGACATTTGAAAAAGTTAGTACAAAGTACAAAGATTTATAGTGATTTACATTAGTTTGGTCAATCATCTTTCTCAGAAATGCCTGTGCATGTTGAACAGTATTACATGTATATGAGATGCTTCCTTGTAACCAACACTATCATCTTCATTTACAGATCACAACACTTCACTAAACCTGTCAGCAGCTGCAGTGCCATCGTGTTACCACAAGCCAAACACACACAGCATAGTACAGTACTGCTGACTGGATTTAGGCAATCAAACTGTGAGACAACACTGCCACCATCAAGTCACAATAACTGCAGATGAAACAGATTCCCCCTAATATTCATCCAGTACTCAGATATTCAAAAACTGCGTAAATCCATTAACAGTCATTATGACAGACAAGTGAAACTAGTAAAACTTTCAAATACCTAATATTTTATGTGACTATTTGTTGTCTGAAATATACATATTCCCTTGTTTTTGCTTTGTCTTTTTGAAGCCAGTGATGGTAGGATGTAATGTGTTACTATTGGATAAAGGTGGCAGCACTACACCAATGCAGGGGGCAGATCTATCTTATGGAGGGGGCTTCATCCTGCCACGGCTACTATTTATACACCCTGTTTTGTTTTCCCCCCCAAAGAATCAGCAGCAACTTGATTATGCTATGCACGGTCAGTGTGTATGCAGTATCTCTCACCTGAATCAGGGCTCTGTTCCTGATCTGGCTGTACAGTGTCTTGACATGTGGTGCCAGGTACATGTCCAACAGGAGGTTATCCTGCAAGAAACAGCACAATCATATACTGCACTTTCTGTGTGTGTGCGCGCTCACATTATGCGACAACGGGAGCACACACTCTCCTTTGATGCATGTGTAGTGTTACTTGAGGGGTGGGCAGTTCATTTTCTCTACTGGCCACATTAGAAAGTGAGGAGGCCACATCAACAAGCTGAACTCAGTTCTGGTCACTATTAATTTATGTTTCTCTTTTTTTTTTGGGCTTGAACAAATGCATTAAAGTCAGGTACAATGTCTGAGCCTTCCATTCTGCATCTGAGAGCTCTGAAATATCCTCGCCTCTCTCTTCAGAAGACTCAATTTTGGTTCTTAGGTTCCTACCCTTTAGTACTTTGCACAGGCAAAGCCAGCTGATAGCTGTGTAGTAGCCTACATCACCATGCGTTACATGTCTGTGACTCAGTGCTTATACCCTGATAAAGTTAACTATTTGAAATGGACTGGTTCTTAGCGGTTTTCTACCCTACCTGAGTACTCAAAGCGCTTTATGACACATGCCTCATTCACCCACTCAAGTGCTTTCTAACATTCACCGTGCGATAGATGCATCGGAGAGCGACTTGGGGGTTAATATCCTGTACAAAGATATTTGGTATGCAGACAGAAGCAACCAGTGATTACAGGATTAGTAGCATGTTTAGACGACCTGCTTCACCTCATGAGCTACAGTTCCTCATCAACAACATGGTTCATTTTTAGCACTGATATACACAACACATCCTGTTGTTTTATACAGTGCAAAACTCAAATTATTTTCAGCTCCAAGTTCATTTTAAAGTTCATTAACAAAACTGAGTAACTGGCCTGTTGCATAAATATCACAGTTCTCGTCCAGAACTAGGGTCTGCTTTGTTTTTCAACCGCAGCTCCAGATTTCCTGCACTGTCCTCAGTCTATCTTGGAGAGGGGCCCATTCTCATATTCTTCCAAACACACTTTGATAAATTCAGAGAATGAGTTAGTGTTGTGTGTTTGTAGTGATAGTGTGATGAAGCCCTTTCAGTCTGTTGAACCTTTCTGGACAGTTACTGTATTTTCACGACCATAAGGCGCACTTTAAAGTCTTAGATATTCTTCAAAAAGTACGGCGCGCCCTATAGTGCAGTGCGCCCTGTGTGTTGTAATGAGGACGTAGTAGAGAACACCATGAGAACGCTAAAGGGTGAAGTGTGGGCGTTGACTGTAGCGGTATATACGATCGCACATACCTGTATAAAAGAACAGGTATGTGAGTTATATGCAGAACATCGTTGTTTTAACAACCCTGAAAATGGCAAAGAGACACGCTTACGAAGCACAGTTTAAACTGAAGGCCATCAGCTACGCGGGGGAACATGGAAATCGAGCAGCCGCGAGAGAATTTAAGATTAATGAATCGATGGTTCGCAAGTGGAGGAAGCTGAAAAACGAGCTGCAGCAGGTCAAGAAAACACAGCTGAGTTGGCCCGAGTTGGAAGAAAGACTCGAGCGGTGGATCATCGAGCAAAGAACGAGCGGGAGAAGCGTTTCGACGGTCACCATTCGGCTAAAAGCAGTTTCACTAGCTGAAGAAATGAAAATTGAACATTTCCAAGGAGGCCCGTCTTGGTGCTTTCGTTTTATGAAACGGTGCCATTTTTCCATCCGGACCAGGACTACGGTAGCGCAGCAACTTCCAGCGGATTATAATGAAAAGCTGGCCATCTTCCGCTCCTACTGCAGCAAACACATCGGCGACAAAAACATCCAGCCCAGCCACATCACAAACATGGACGAGGTGCCGCTCACTTTCGACATCCCGGTGAGTCACACTGTGGAGAAGAAGGGGACCAGCACGGTAGCGATACGCACAACGGGGTATGAAAAGTCTTCTTTTACTGTTGTGCTAGTAAAATGAAACTAAAACTAGTGAAACAAATGAACTGTGAGCTTGCTGTCATTCCGGGAGGCCTGACAAAGGAACTCCAACCGCTGGACATCGGTGTGAACCGCCCGTTCAAAGTAAGGCTGTGAGCGGCGTGGGAGTGATGGATAACCGATGGAGACCACAGTTTCACCAAGAGTGGAAGGCAGCGCCGGGCGAGTTACGCCACAATTTGCGAATGGATTGTAAATGCTTGGGCTAACATGTCTGCTGGCACTGTTGTTCGAGCTTTCGCAAAAGCCGGCATCATTTCCGAGGAGCCGCACGGCACGGAAAGTGACTCTGACAGTGAAGAAAGTGAAAGTGAAAGTGAACCTGGAATGTTTGATGGAGATTTAGCGCAGCTGTTCAATTCAGACACAGAGGATGAGGACTTCGATGGGTTTGATTGATGATAAAAATGTGAGTACCAAACTCAGTTTTGCTCCTGCTTTATTTTTAAATATGCACGCTTGTATGCTTGTGTGTTGTTGATGACGACGATTACCGGTAATAGAAATGTGAGTACCAAACTCAGGTTTACTCCCGCTTTATTTTTAAGCGGGAGTAAACCTGAGCATACGGTACTTGTATGCGCCCTATAACCCAGTGCGCCTTATGTGTGTGTTCAATACAGTAATGGCACACATAACTGTGACTGCGCCTTTTAGTCCAGTGCGTCTTATGGTCGTGAAAATACGGTATTTGCCTACAGGCAGATCACACCATTCAACTGCTTATTTGGAAGTACTGACATCTGCTGGTCATTTGATGTACAGCAGCCCTGCTGTGATAATAGATGTGGCCCAGTGGATATGCAAACCTAATGATGTGTCAGTTGTAGAATAGCTATATGAAGTGCTGTATAATATACACACATACACCTCTAACCATCTGTGAGAAGATCTCTGTTATTATTGAGCAATAGCATATCAAAATGCTCCCAAACTGCTGATATTTTTCGCCTTTTTGGTGGCTCCATAATGTGCTTACAATCTCCTTCCAAGCTCATTATGATCCTCAGAATCACCTCAGATCCAGTTCATACAAAAAGGTACTTCCCATGTCTTTTCATCAGCTCAAACAGGGCCTCGTTTATCTTTGGTCAAGTGATATTCTGAAGAAAGATACGGGTCATGACACAGGCTTCCTCGGCTCTACACAGGCCTCAGGGCTTCAGTGTCAGACATAACAACACTACCTGCTAACAAAGGTTCAGCTTTCCATTCCTAGTGAGTGAAGTTCTTGTATTTCTCTGTATGTTTAGTCTTGTAATGGAGACTCAAAGTTCAATCCTTAAGCGCAGTAATTTGTGCTACCAGAACTTGCATGATGTATACCTTTATACATTTGAATTCTAACCCACTGACCTCTTAAGGGCCAGTAAGGGACAACTAAAGGACCAGATGTGGCCCAGGACCCAAACAATGGCCAGTTTTTTGTTAGTTTAAAAACTTTTCATGCACTAACCTTCATTTCATCCAGTAGCTTGAGACAGGATGCATATTTAGACTCGTAGAACTTGAAGATAATGTCACGAATTTGAGGTTCCAACTCTAGAAATAACTTAAAGGAGCTAGGAAGAAAAAAAACATAGATACAAAGTATTAGCATGGATTGCTGTCCACCACTAGAACTGATTTCTATCCAAGAAATATTTGTACACCAGCCTACCTGCTGGAGATGACGTTGCGCTGAAGCTCCTGTCTGTCAAACGTGGCCAAAGCACACAAGCCCCCATACACAGCTACATTACTGGGCGACAGGAGCTGCAGGGAATACACATAATGATATTTCTCCCAGCAATTAGACTCATGCATAGATGCTCATATTATGTGCTACATGTTTAGGATCCAAACACACTGGTTGAGGTGTACATGTAACCATGTAAGTTACTAATACATGGTTACAAATGAAAGAGGATACAAGACATGTGGGTGATATTCCTTTTTTTAAAATCTGAGATGCTAATGCTTTAGTGCAACACCCAGTGCAATGTTGCATGTTACATCTTCAGTTTTCATGTACGAGCTCACCTCTGGACAGTCACAGTGGTCAAAGGAAGCCTGCAGGAAGCACTTGGCAGCTGGCTTGTATTTTCGAGAGGCCAACTCCGCCAATCCTGATGCACCAACAAGCAAGATGAACAATATACTGGAAATCAGGTCACATTTTTCCAAACTTCATAAATACAAGACCAATCTTGGTTAACAGAAAGCAACCTCTTCAAAATCACACATACACACTCACCTGCAGCACACTTTAATTTGGTGAGGACAGCTTGATTTTGACTATCTCGCTCTCCTCTTTGCTTTTAGGGGGGAGGAGAGCAAAAAGAAGAAATTTACTATAAATATTTTATTACTCTTCATAAAAGGCTGGACACAATATATAGAATAAAAGAGATGCTGAAGGATGTAAACTGTGTTCACCTCTGCAATTTCTGGTGTGGACTCTGCCTTATTGACGTAGCTCAGCACGTGCGACCAGTTCTGGAGGTAAACACTAACCTGTGGACACACAATTTACGTCACAAAGACTTTGTTTACTCACATGCTTAATCAGACAACTCAAGTGTCTGTAAAAAACAAACAAACAAACAAACAAACAAACAACAAACAAACAAGCAAAAATAACCCAAAAGATTCTGTTGTGTGTAACAACTTTTCCAGGTTTTTGAATTCTGTTAATTGGCTGTGAAGTGCTATCTGTAGAACACTACAGTGACATTGAAAGTGTCTTGGCACAATTCAGTCTAAGTTATATAGTTCCCAGTACATATAGGTCTGTGTACTGGGTACTATAGCTGGGAGAAAGTCTGGAAGTGCTGACGTGCACACAGATTTCAGTAAAGTGAAACATCTTGGGCAAATACTCATATACTTTTCTGATGTGCAGAGTTTTGCCAGAACCAGGTTTCTAAGTTCAATATAAACTTCATCTCTCAATTGTAATAAGAATTGTGATAAGGCTAATAATCCCTGGACAATTGTGTCAATGCAAACAGTGACTGCAGCAGCAGAGCACTGTGCTTCCTTCCTGCTGTACCTTGATGACATTCAGACACATGTTAATGACATGCTTAGCACTGGTGCAGTAGTCTCTGGCTCGAGAGTAGCACTTCAGAGCATTACTGAGGTCACCACAGTCCAGATAATGGTCCCCCAGGTCATCATGGCCTCTCCTGGGGAGAAGGGATGGAAGGTGAGGAGACGGCACACATCCACAAAAACAATGTTATCTGAAAATGACCAATCTGCTCATCAAAAAACTTTGACCCTCACTAGTTTTGTATATATTTATTATTGTTCCAGCAAAAAAGACTGAGACAGCACCTCTCCTTCTGCTTCTTAGCTGGATTACTGATCTTATTCAATGTTCAGTTGGTCTTAAGCTTAAACTTTAGATTAACAGTAATGCTTCTGCAACCACACCTGATGCTCTCTTTGATGGAGTTGCCCTTGTAGTTCTTAAGATCAGTATCTAGTTTCTCCAGTTTAAGCAGAGCCTTTTTTCTGGTCGATTCAGCCCAAGCTGAGTCCAGGGGAGGAGGAACAACCCCTCCTTCAGGAACTGTGTCTGGCACACCCTGCACTTCCCTATAGGTGGAGCCCAGGAGAAAGAAAGAAAAAAAATCACACAGAAATATTTACAAATCTGGAAATTGAACAATTTGCAGGCTGGGAGTTAAGACTTTCCAAGCCTAATTTTAAATGCAGCAATGCTGTTTTGCTTATTCATAACGAAGCACATGTGATATACAACACCTAAGTCTTTGTTTGTACTGTTTGAATCATGCTGTTCTTTGCTACACCAACCTGTGCTACAACGCAGGATTTAAGGATTTAAGGATTTGGGAATGTCTTGTTAAAAAAAGCAGCTCTGTCCAAAAGGAAGCACCCAATTGCTGGGAGAGGACTAGAAAGAATACCGTGTGGCCTCTGTGAGTTTGCGGTGAATCTCTTCGTAAGTGTCAACATTGAAGGTCCTCTGAACAAAGGTGAGCGCCATCTTCAGGGCCTCCACTCGGAGCTGAGGGCAGTGCTCAGCAATGAACTGCAGTCTCTCAATGCGCATTAATCCACTATAACTGGTCGCATACTGCTCCAGATCCTGCACAGACAAGGAGTGAAACATCTGTTCAAAAACATGTCAGAACTGCTCCGATTAAACAGTCAGGTAACACTTTCATCAGTGGATGATATAGCTCCGCATGTACAAGGATTTTAGCTAACTTTTCGTTCATTCACACCCAGAACAGTTAACAGAAACAAGAATCAATTAGCAGCAGGAATCTGCGTCACATGAAACATTACAAATAAAATAAGAGATATTGGGATATATGTAACAGTTTGTGAGACAATACCAGTGTGGGGTTCTCCACAATATAGTTGGTGTCTGGAGCATTCTGCTGGTCCTCCTGGGGATCTGCATCAATCTGCATGGGCTCCACAGACCCCTTAGAAATAGATCAGATACATAGTTTTGTTAGGTTCAACAACAGACCTGATCTTGGGACTAGATAATGCGTAATTTACATCAGGAAGCCCTCTCTTCAAAGGACTTTTCATCAGTAGTTCACTGGTGCTTAAACTCGTACTGGTAGTTTACTATGTCAGAGTAACTGTACAGGAAACAATGTCCTATAATGGATACGCAATATGTTTCTTAATGCTTTTATGCCTTTATGTTGAAAATGGAAAACAAGCGCAGTGATGTTTTGAAACATATGGAAACATAAGCTTTTCTTGGATGGCAGCCGTCTTTTGTTCCATTCTCTGTCGAGATGATACCACACTGCTTTAATAATGTTGAGCTTTGGAGAGGACAACCCCTACATGACAGGAAAACACAGTGGGATGACTAAGGTATGATTTTACTGCATTGGCAGTAAGATAGATAAATAGAACTTTATTAATCACTCGGATTATTAAACTGACAGAAATTTGAATAGTAAAAAAATTTAGAATAAAAATTAAAGGGAAAAAAAGAATATAAACATAAGCATAAATAAAACATATATATACATAAGCAATGTAGCAGCCAAAACACCTATTGCACAGTATTTCGACTATTGTCAGTCTATTGAACAATGATTAGTTGTTATTTAGTGTTTATTTGTGCAAACACTACTGCTTATTTGTCCCCACCCTCCTTTGTCCTCCTGTTTTCCCGCCCCCTCCTCCCAAGGCGGAGGTAAACAGTTTGATGGCGTGTGGGAAAAAGGAGTTTTTAAGTCCTAGACATGGGGAGAAGCAACCTGACGCTGAGCAGACTCCTTTGGTTATTTATGACCATGCAGAGGATGCCCAACACCGTCCATAATGTTTAGCAGTGTTTTTAGTGTCCTCTTCTCTGCCACTGTCACCAGAGTGTCCAGCTTCATGCCAACCACAGAGCCAGCCTTCCTTATTAGTTTGTCCAGCCTGGATGAGTCCCTCTTTGCTGTGCTGCTCCACCAGCACACCACAGCATAGAAGAGTACACAGGCAACCACCGACAGGTAGAACATCAGCCTCCTGAGGAAATACAGTCTGCTTTGGCCTTTTTTATACAGGTGTTGCATGTTGTATGACCAGTCCAGTTTGTAAGTGTACATTTTTCAGTTACAGCTACATTTTTCGCCAATCTTATGTTTTCTAAAAAGGTCTTGCATGGTTGAAAATCTGACTTTCTGCATTCATAATTATAACAACTTTGGTCGAATCAAATACCACTCACTGAAATGCAGCAGCTGTATCTCTCAAATCCTGTATCAGGTCTTTGCTGGATTTATTCCCATTTCTTGAGGACATGACTTTCACACAATGTTCATCTCCTGTAGGTAGTTTTTATGCCAGCCATATCTGTTGTCTAAGCAGCATTCCAAAATAAGCCAAATTTTGGCTAGTAACTCTTTGGGAAACACACTGTATTTGCAAAACTACAATTTTATGCTTGTCAAATTATATTACAGAACAGGACAATTATTAGTCTCCCTATGAGTTTCTTTCTTTTTTCTTAAGTGCTGTTAAACAGAGCAAGATCATCGTGGCAACGTTTCCAAACATCTTAGTTTTACTTTGGCTGCTTAGAGTATTTGACTTTGCACACAGAAACATGATTATTCACAGAAAACAGTAGGGCCAAACTTTATAACTCCCTGATGCTAACATCTAATTGTGAATCCTTTTTGCTGGATAACAGCCTGCAGTCATTTGTTTTCAACACACCTCCCAAGCAATCCCAGACCATTGTTCAATGGCAATTCTCTTAAGTGCCTCCAGCAGATTTTCAGTGACATTAAAGTCAAAAATTTGTGCAGGCCAGTCAGAGAAAATTAGATGAGATTTAACAAGTCAAGATTTTGACTTGTTTGCGATTACTTTTATTGTTGCAGGGTGGGGTCAAAATCTTCCCTGTGGTAACCAAAATGGTACCGAGGATTAAGTATTTTCCTGCATATCAGCATCAAGTATAAAATCCTAGTATCCCAACAACCCCTAGCTTCCAGTATGCGTAGTCTTTGTTGAGCATAATTCAATCTGGCTTGAAGATGTTTCGTCTGTAGAAGTGACATTTTTCTTGGTCTGCAACCTTAAAGTTCATTTCTTTGGAGTGTTCTAGTGATTGTTTTCTTTGAGACTACAATTCCGGACTTGGCTAAATCATTCACTGATATTCTTAGACAATCATTTTCTTTCCGCAGTCTTTTAAATCTTTGGCTTCCTACCACCTCTGCTATTCTTGTTCTGAACTTTGTAGCCAACTTTGAATTACTTGATGGTATTTCTCACTTAAGTTTTTGACACTCGAAAACACTGATGATGTTGTATATCCATCTCCTGCTTCGTGAGCACCAACAACTATTTTTCTCAAATGTAAACTGTTTTCTTTTGTTTTTGGCATGACGCTTTCTCAAGTGACCACTCAAACACTTGCTGAGCTTAACTTGATTTTACAAGCTTTGAGCATTACAACATTACAACACGTCAATGCACATCAGTGGTTTGGCTATGGCTCAGTAAAAGGTTTTTATTATTGAGCTTCAGCTGTGAATGCCTTCTCACAAAGATAACTGCATAAAAGCTATTGAAACAATGTATTCATGTCCAGCTGTTGGACAGCTGATGCCTTCTCTTTCCGGTAAGCAAAGAAATAATGTACCTTCATATAGCTTCCTGATTGACAGAGCTAACTCTAAACCTCAACTTAGTAACTCGAAAATTTGAGATACCCAAATTAAAATTTTAAGCTATTTTCTTACAATTGTGCCATTTTCTAGAAATCCTGACTTATTAACTGAATATTCTGAAATACCCAGTTCAACATTATGAGTTATGAATAGCAAATGATTTGTTTTGTGGTTTTGTCGTTTTTTCCATTGCCATAAACAAGCTTACATGGGCCTGGCAGAGAACGAGACACAAAAATCATGCCTAGCATGGACGGGTTCCTGATGTAAACAACAGGCATTTACCATTAGCTTGGCGCTAGCAAAGTGACACACTGAAAGAGGGTATATTCTGGAGTTTATTGACGTTGAAATTAAGCTATTCTTGACAACGGATACTTCTTACATATGTAATAATTGTGTTGTCTACTTATGGTGCTAGTAACTGCTATCCGGAGCGAACGAGCATGACAAGCTGCCAACAACAGGATATTAGGTATACTTCCGTTAGCTTAAGGCTACGACCATAAACACAAGTGGTTCTTCAGTGTACTCCAAGTGCTGTGTTATACAAAGACTGAAACTTGCCATGTCTGTGGCTCACTTTGAAAGCCAACCGCGAGCGTCACGCGTCGTTTTATCATTTAGGTGCTTTAACACCAGCCCTGTAAATGTTGTTAGCTAACCGAGGCCTTCAGTCAATTGTAATCCTTGAGTTCTGCTCCACTTCATAAAGCTTCATATCAGTTTTACGTAGAATGGCTGCAGGGAATGTGCATTTTAAGATGCTTCGTGACATTTTAAGGGCCACTCCTCATTTCGGCATATGGCATTGCACTAATCAGAAATTACCTCTAGATGTCTTACACATTAGCTGTTCCTTCGCTGTAACTCCTTTAACATGTAAAAGAGATAAATGGATTGTGTTTTACACACTTATGGTGCCTAGTACATGCCTATTAAACACAATAAACAACTACTGCGTAAGTGGTCTGTAATTGTGATTTTTAACCATGACAACCGTAACTACAAATTCAAAGCTAACCTAGCCTGCTAAACGCTAGCTAAGGTGGCAGAGTTTCCAGCAGCCTTTGCTACATAAAAAAACAAAAAACATTTTAAACAGCATTTTAAACTCACCTGAAAGTTAAACACTTGCACGGGCAAAGGCATCTTATGTTTGTCTCACTTAAGAATTGGTGTCTTTGAGGGGGAGGTGGGATTGTAGCATGAAGACATAAATGTCTGGCGGACAGTTCAGCAGCCAAGCCGGACTGGGTTGGATCTCCAACTACTGGTGGGAGGTGGGAACTGCAACTGTAACAAATTAATTAAGAGCTATTGTATGAAATCAGAACAAGGAAACTGAAAAAGAAAACATTGGTATAGAATAATATTGAGATTGAAAAAAAATGAAACTGAAAAAGGAAAGGCTGACATTTAATAAACACAAATTTGTGTTTTATTTCTGTTGTCTTACATTTGCAGTTATTTTTTCTTTTTACTTTCACAATTGTTTTTTTTTTTTGTTGCTTTTTTCTATCTGTTTTTCAGTTTAATCAATGACTGTTTTCAATCATGTGTCTATGTTTTGGCCAGTGTGGGAGGGGACGAAAGGCGGGGCTTCTGCTGAGTCTTGACGGTAATTTGCATATAATTTGCATCCAGCAGACAATTAGCTAACCACCTTTACTGAACAACTTTGTAATGGATGTTACGAGTTAATTAAACTGAAAAATGGATTGAAGCTGAAAAAATGGATTGAAACTGAAAAAAAAAAAGTTGTAAGCGAAAACAAAAAATTTACAGTTTCAATTAATTGTTTTTCACTATCAATTTTTTTTCAGTTTCAATACAAGATTTTTCAGTACATTTATTTTAGTCACAATATTTTTTTCAGTTTCAATATTTTTTTCGGTTTCATTTCAAGGTGGCATCATTCTGATCCCATACCAACAAGAATTAAATATACTATGTGGGTTAAATAGCTGATTTTCCAATCCCTTCTATAAAGCTGCTATAAAAGGTGGAAATTAGTGAGTCAATCTAACCATTATCATTAAGATGAAAAAATGTCTACTAACCTCTAGATTTAGCCAGTCCATCATTATGGCTCACTCCAAGCTTTATCAAAGTTTTGCAAACGAACCAGTTTATGTTGCACTAAAATGCCTGGTTGTAAATAACACAACATTTGTATATGCCAGCTTGTTTTCCAAGAAGTTTCAGAAAAACAAGCACGAAAACGTGATTTATAGATTCAATATCTGATTTAAATGTTTACAATGAAATAAGGCATAGACGTAAGCTTTAAATTTAGAGTCCATAAAATTTCAAATGCTGAGCAGTCCACAGCTCTATGGAGGGCCAGGAGTGAAACTGAACAACAAAATGAATTAATTAAATACACTATTAAATAATTAATTCAATGTTTAATTAATTGATTCAGTAAATATATCAATAATTTATTAAATAGCCCGTGAACGTTTGTCTTTCTTAGCCTCCCTAGCTGGTGTCTGTTCTAAGCCATTTATGTCCACTGTATATCGGCCATCTTTGAACAGAGTCGGTGGTTTACGACACCAACTGTCTGCCATCTATAATCCAGTTTTAAGATTCGACCGTAGAACTGAAGAAGCTTCTCGGATGAGAGGTGAAACGTCTTCAACCAACTTAAAGAAGTCCAGACGCTTTTCTTTCCAAGCTCCTTAGAATTTATTAAATGCCCATTCATTTCATTTAAAACATTTCATTATTTTCACTTTTAATTCATTATTAGCACATTTAATTAATTATTTTATGATGTTTTTATTGAATTCCTTTTGGCACTCCTGGCCCTGCGGATGTGTTCTTGAATTAATTTTATCTGTCAGCCTCACCCATCAAATTTAGGGGGCGGCGTTAATGCTGCCGCTACAGCTTGTCTAACATCTGATTGGTTCCTGTGCAAAGTTAGTCAAGACAGGTCGATCCCAGATAATCAACCGGTGGTAGTGTAGACCTGGGGCAGCCAGGTATCCCAGAATGCATTTCAAAACACAAGCGGCAATGGGGATGGCGCTCTGTAAGTGAAGTTTTAAAATACCCCGTTTTTCCGTTACCAATTACACTTTTAATATTGTTTTACCCGCAAATGTAGTGGCGTAATCTTCACATATCTGGTCTGGTTGTCAACATAGAACAGAAGTGATCCAATGTTTTTGGAGGTGAGCAGATGGTGCTCAACATAACATAATGTCACAGCAATATTCTGCACAAAATTAGTAAATTTAGTGTGTTTCCTCAGCCTAGAGCTGCTCACATTTGTTTGGCTCAGATTAAAGTTACGTTTCATAACTGCGTAGTTTTACTGAAGTTTAATGTCTCACTGGAGCGCAGGTTAGACTCAACCATTCGCTTTTCTTTATTATCTGCTGTTCTTATGTGTTGGGTTTTTGGTTGTTTTTTTTTTTCATTTTGAATTAAAACTAATATTAAAAATCATTTTTATACAAGGAGGAAAGAGAAGGCGCATTTGCACTGGGAAGAGACGCATCTGAACCAGCATGCTGATCATGAGGACTCCAGCCTGTCCAGAAATGATTACATTAAGTGTTTTTAATATTTATTCAACTGTATTCTAAGCACCAGCTGTCTGTTAGATTTTTCAGAGTTTAATAAAATAAAAATAAAGTCAGATACTTCTAAACTATTAATTATCCAATTTAACTTATAAATCAGCTGGAAGCACCACGTTTTCATTCTGTCTTTTATTTACAGCATGTTTTAAGTGGTGATATGATGGAGGAATATGCTTTATATGAGCAGCGTGCAGCCGGCTGTAGTAAAATCACTGAATAAAGAGCAAACACTAGGGTGATACTAGGGTGGGCAGACATCTCTGAAATCATCAAAGCACTTTGGCAAATAGGCTCTATCTTGACAAACCGACCAGATACCTGAAGATTAAACCACTACATCCTTGGCTAAAAAATATTAAAAGTGTGTTTGGTGACACAGAAACAGGTGATTTCAAAGTACAGTTCAGTTTGTTTCCACATTTTCATTGTTGGTGCTGAGAAACACTCACTAACAGAATGGCCACCAGGCGTTAACCCCGCCCCCTGACTTTGATGGGTGAGACTGACAGATAAAATTGAAAACAGCCGGAGGGCCAAGAGTGCCAAAATTAATGAAATAAATACATCATTAAATAATTAATTAAATGTGTCAATAGTTAAATAAAAACAATAAATAAATAAATAATTAATTAAATGTGTCATTAATTAAATAAAATTGGAAATAAATAAATAATTTATTAAATGTTTTAAATGAAATGAAAGGGCATTTAATTAATTATTTAATGATGTATTTAATTAATTCATTTTGTCACTCCTGGCCCTCCTTACAGTTTTCTCTTCTTTTACAGTTTTTCTCAGTGTCGTACATTAATGTGTTTCACTCTGTGGATAAGACAACTGTACGTTTAGCTTACAGACACGTTTTCTGGGAAACTGTGTAGGAATAGTTTATGTGATTGTTGTTTGAAATTAGTACTGAATGCTGTTCCAGATCTTTCCAGCCCACCTTAACCCTTGGGTTTCACATATGCGCACAATATAAATATGCACCATATGTATCGTTACTTAAGTAAAAAATATGCCATATGATGCTTCTTTTCAGCACATTTGACTGAGAGACAGTTGATAAAGAGTGGTCAGGCAGCTCTAAACTGTAGCACTTTGACTTTCATTAGTGATGGGTCAAACGATAAAGGACTGTCGGTGGGTGTATCAAAGCACAACGAGTGAAGCCCCGTATCAGCATGTGTATTGCTGTAAGAAAAAATCACGTGACAGCTGTCGTTTCGTACACAACGATTTTTATAAAGTCATTGGTTGTACAGCGATGAGGTATGAAACTGTGTTTAAGAGCAAATTCGTGCTGAGAGTAGAAGAGGAGGAGACTATCTTTGGTGCTGTTTGTGACTTTACGTTTTAGGGTCATCATCACCGGAACCGCCGAGGAAAAGGAAATTTTCTCCAGTCTGGGGTCATTTAACACTGCCTCCACCCGTCACATGCACAATCACTCCGACTGTTATGAGCGTGTATATATCCTAAAGCAAAACTAAACAAAACATTAACTTTGATTTCCTGTTCTTTACTTATACATCCTTGTAAAAAGTATTTTTGTAAATGCTGCATTTGACAAACTATATTAGTCTATTATATCGTTTTGTTATAATTAAATTAATTGGAATATAGAGTTATCTTTCATTCAGTTAGCACTTTACCATCAGCTGGTTATGTAAACAGGACCGTTCATCACTCATTTGGTGTCTAGATATCAGAATGATTGAGCAAAGTTCAGTCCTTCTCCACACTCTTTATAAACACTGGCTGCAATCATTGTTTAAATCCAGCAGTTGTCGCTGCAGCTAACAATGCAACAATGCACTCAAAGGCGAGCACAACATGCTGTCTTGATTGTAGATGCTTTGTTTGTTTGTTTTTTATTAGTTTTTCTTACACAATTCAGTCTTTGGCTCTGCTGATATTTGTTGGTATAAACATGTTATATTAAAAGAAAAAAAAAGTATTGTCTCTTTGATGTGATAAAGTCATTTCCATCTGTAAAAATATACTATATTGCATGCACGATTGTTACGTAAAATAAAATCAGGAGGAACAGCCAGAAGAAAAAATACTAATGTTGGGAAATCATCCATTTCTACTTCTTTATAAATAAAATGCAAATGTGAACATTTTCTTCAGTTATCTCTCTTTAGATATATTTCTTTTCACAGGTCCACGCAGAAATGCATTAGGGAAATTAATTATTACATACAAGGCAACAAGATTTCAGTTAACATTTATTGTAAAATCTACTTTCTAAGGGAGGAAGAGGTCTTTGCCTTTGCAGGGTTGTTGTGACATTACCCTGTTGATGAGTTTAAAATGTGAATTTCATGTAACCTTTCACTTTGTTTTATGTGAAACTGGTCAACTGCATAATTTAAAAAGCATTAAAAAAGAAATGTAAATTATGTATGTTGGTGTTATCAATCCTCATTTGGCTGAAATTCCATTACATGCTTGATAAAACTGGAAAATCAATTTGTTTATCATTTTAACAGTCAAAACAAATATTCAGATGTTGTGTTATTGCATGAAAATACCAGGTAGCTTGGCACATCTAAGTTTATCCCACGAGTGTTCAGTGGGGTTGAGGTCAGGACTGCCGGCATGCCATTCCATTCTCTTCATTCCCAAATTCTGGAGGTAGTCTGTGTGGGGGCAAGTCTTGCCATCTTGGAGTACAGAATTTGGGCCCAGACTATCGAGATATGGGATTGCCACTTGTATCTTATCCATATCTCTCTGTATTGAGATTGCTTCCAATAATCACAAGCCTTGTTTTTCCTTCTTTTTTGCCTGTCCTGTTTGGCAGTGTAGCAATCAGAATTATTGTCTGAAGGTCAAACAAAATGCCCAACAGATTTATTTTCCCAAGTGGACCATTACAGCTTTTGTTTCAAGAAACACACATGCGATTTAAAATTGGGAAGTGGGCACTGGCACCAGAGGGGAGGCTGCTTAAACAGACTGTCCTCAGGGTGCCATTCAGTGTACCCACCCCAAGGCCCTATTTGTGTATGTGATGAGACTGTAAGTAATGTAGAAGTGCCTGTTAAGGAATAAAACTGAGGCATCGGTGGCCAGGAAGGGACAGAGGAGGAATACCTCCCCTGCAACTCAGTGATGCACCTTTACCTCAAGGTCCTGCATGTGTGGTGGCGTGATGAAGCAGGAAGAGGGAAGCAATTAGGGATGGAGGGGAAATGATTGGGACAGTCGGAAAGTACCTGGATCCAGCTCCCCCTGCTGGCCCCCATGGACACCCCTGTTCTCCAAAATCCACCAAGAGCAGGGGTCCAGGCTCATCCAGTCTGGGGCCCACAGTGGCATCACTATAGCCTTATTTTTCCAGTGAGGAAGATGCCCCTGGACATATCACAATGCCTCCATCAAAAGCTGTTACTCTATCAGTGCAGTATTGGTAAGTATTGGTCTGGCATCGACAGAGAAGATTTGGTAACTTTGTGGCAACAACCATGCAACCATTCAAAAGTCACTTAAAAAACCTCTCTTTCCCATTCTGATGCTTGTATTAAACTTCAGCAGGTTGTATCAATCATGTCTACGTGCCTAAATGCACTGAGTTGCTGCCGCATGATCGGCTGTTTATTTAATCAATTATTTTGTGAGTTGCTCTGAATTGTTGAGTCTGAAGCTATTAAAGCACAGATGGACAAAAAAGTGCCTGTACAGGTGGAAATTACAAATCGTATCTGCTCATGACGGCTGCAGTCCATCACAAAGAGAAACAGTGACACTGACCATTTTAATCTCTCCCTCTCTGTGTCTAATCCTGTGGATGCTGATCAGTGCACTTCACTATCTTCTGCTGTACGTCACTGCTCAAAATCCGCACCCTATTAATAGCCAATAAGCTATTAATTGTTCATTCACAAGTCATCTATAGGCCTGCTGACACAACTTCACCACCAGTGATGGATTTTAGCTATATTATGATTATTAATTATGCTGTGTGTTGTAAAGCATTAGTTATGCTTTACAACACACAGAGGTTCAAGTGTTCATAACTGTACAGCAATGTCACTTAATTATTATTATTTCAAAAGCATAAACAGCAAAATCTTAAGTTTATATACTACAGTTTCAATCATTAGTAAAGGGGATTATTTGCCCATTATCCACTATGAAATGCTGGTATATTTTAGCTCGCCCTAAGACACTGGACTTGTCTCTTGAGTAATTTTTTTTAAAGAAGCAACTCTTTCATTGAGTCAATTACTAAACAGCCCTATTTTTGATTAATCTACTCTTTATCATGACTAAATGCTGCTTCAATGATTAATCTCACTTCTATAGTACACACTGAAGAGGCAGAGGCAAAGCAGAGATCCTCAGACCTATTTTTTCCCAGCAAATGCCTAGTTGAGGAATCCAGCCTCAATTGTATCCTTACTCTACCTCGAGTCTCCTTCTGGTTAGGCAAAACACCTCAACTGGCTCCTTTTGATGTGAGGAGTAGCATCATTACTTAAACGCTGTGCATGAGGTGCAAGAAGAACAAGACTGCACATTCCTTGGCTTCATAATAAGACATCTGTTTGAGTATGAATGTTATATGAGAGCACTTAGGCATAGAAAAAAGAGCTTATATGAATGAGTAGATTGAGTAGAGAAGTGTGACACAAGAATCAGTCCTTTTATTAAACAGAAGTCTTTTGCCTTAAGCCTCTGTATTAATCTGCATTGTAAATAAAACTTTGAACTTTTCTTCAGAGCCCTGTGCTTGAGTCCAACTTAAACTAAGGTTATAACACAAGGGTGGCTCGAGAGGTAGAACAGGTCATCTATAGATCTACTGATCCCTGGCTCCCCCAGTCTACATGCCAAATGGCTTTGGGCAAGATACTAACCCAAGTTAGTAGATGTTGCCACAAAGTTGCATTGGAGTATGAATGTGTGTGAATGTTAGCTAGAAAGCACTTAAAGCATACAAGAAAGTACTTGGGTGAATGTGGCATGTTGTATTAAGCGCTATATAAGAATCAGTCCATTTAGCAGAAGAGTCTGCTAAACTAACAACCATTTTGCTACCATCATTTTTATAGGCTGACATTCAGGATAATTCATCACCTTTCAACTTTCCATCACATTTCCATAAAAGGATAGTTGTTGTTGAAGGTCTAGATGGGGCGATCGTGGCTCAAGCGTTGGCAGTTCATCTTGTAATTGGAAGGTTGCCGGTTCGAGCCCCGGCTCGGACAGTCTCGGTCGTTGTGTCCTTGGGCAAGACACTTCATCCATTGCCTACTGGTGATGGCCAGAGGGGCCGATGGCGCGATATGGCAGCCTTACTTCTGTCAGCCTGTCCCAGGGCAGCTGTGGCTACAACTGTAGCTGCCTCCACCAGTGTGTGAATGTGAGAGTGAATGAATAGTGGAACTGTAGAGCGCTTTGAGGGTCTCAAAAAGCGCTATATAAATGCAATCTATTATTATTATATTGATAATGTGTTGATCTGGGGGTTCTCACAGAAACAACATGATTCTCACCTGGATACAGTATTCCCAAGCATAGAAAAATGTAAGATATCATCAAAGGAAGTTAAATTCCTCGGTAACATTTTCCCAGAAACTGGGGTTAAGCCATACCCAGGCAAGACAGCAGCAACCAGAGAAATGCCTGACCGACTAACAAGACTGAACTGCATAGTTCAGTGAAGTTCTACTGCAAAGGTGGAGCAAAGAATGGACTTCCTGTCTGGACAGTCAAAGAGAACATCTCAGAGAGGACAGTTCTCTTCGACTGAAGCACACATCGTGCGCTTCATGTCCTCGAAGTCCTTGTCAGGGCGAATGACCAGAAAGCAGATGTTGTGAAGGTGCCAATACATTAGCTTGCATGTACAGCTTACAGCACTGCCGTTTCACATCATCATCAACAGTCTAAGGAGCTTGGAAAGAAAAGCGTCTGGACTTCTTAAAGTTGCTTGAAGACGTTTCACCTCTCATCCGAGAAGCTTCTTCAGTTCTAAGGTCAAGTGGCCGAGAGTCCCAGATTTAAACCCAGTGGGAGTATCCCCCCAAAGAGGGACAAAGGACCCCCTGGTGATCCTCTAATCACATGAGCCAAGGTGTGAAAGCGGGTGTGGGACCTAATCAGCCAGGGTTTCGGGTGAGCTCATTGTTAAACCTGGCCCCACCCTATCATGTGAAACACACATGTAAAGGAAGCACTCAAAACATGCGGTTATCCCAACTGGGCGTTCATGAAGTCAGCAAAGATGCACAGAAAAGAAGATCAGACACCAGCGAGGGAGGATAAGAAAGACAGACGCAACAACGTTGTCATCCCCTATGTAGCCGGTGTATCAGAGAAACTCAGGAGAGTTTTCTCCAAGCACGACATCCCAGTGTACTTCAGACCCAGCAACACACTCAGACAGAAACTGGTTCACCCGAAAGACAAAACTCCAAAACACAGACTTAACAACGTGGTGTATGCTGTACAGTGCAGCGAGGAATGCCCAGACCTCTACATTGGAGAGACCAAACAGCCACTTCACAAGCGCATGGCACAACATAGAAGAGCCACCTCCACAGGACAAGACTCAGCAGTCCATCTGCATCTAAAGGTCAAAGGTCACTCTTTCGAGGATGCCAATGTTCACATTTTGGACAGAGAGGACAGATGGTTTGAAAGAGGAGTGAAAGAGGCCATCTATGTCCACTGTGAGCGACCATCTTTGAACAGAGGCGGTGGTTTACGACACCAATTGTCTGCCATCTATAATCCAGTTTTGAGATCCCTTCCCAGACGCCTTAACGCCCACTCACATCCTGGGCCATCTGACCTCAGGAATTCACATGATAGGGTGGGGCCAGGTTTCACAATGAGCTCACCCGAAACCCTGGCTGATTAGGTCCCACACCCGCTTTCACACCTTGGCTCATGTGATTAGAGGATCACCAGGGGGTCCTTTGTCCCTCTTTGGGGGGATACTCCCACTGGGTTTAAATCTGGGACTCTCGGCCATTTGACCTTAGAACTGAAGAAGCTTCTCGGATGAGAGGTGAAACGTCTTCAAGCAACTTTAAGAAGTCCAGACGCTTTTCTTTCCAAGCTCCTTAGACTACGATGACCTGGATGACTGAGAACCTTCACAGACATCATCATCAACATAAAGATCATTTCTTAAGATATGACCCAAGTATTTCACTTTGCTCCCCACATTCAATACTTGGTCGGTTAAATAAAAAAATTGAATATTTAGCTTGTGATCCTCCTTAGTTGGAGCAATCACAATAACACTCTTTTTAGGATTAAAAGCAATACTGGGCACCATACCTAGCACAAACTCCAAGTAAGTGCTGCAAACCAGCACTGTAGGGAAACAAAATGACCAAATCATCAGCATACATTAATAACAATAACGTTACCCACAATACACCCAGTCTTACATGCATTTAACTTGACAGAAAGATCATTAAGATACAGACTGAATAGAGCAGGAGACAATATTCCACCTTGTTCAGACACTACTAGATATCTTCCCAGTGGTCTAAACTACATGCTTTTTTTAGAGGCATCCTCTCAATAACAAGTTGTACTTCTTCAGGTTGAATAATTTTGCCATTATTGAAACCAACTGTACTACTGTTAGTAAAATCTATTTCTTTCCAAAAAGCATACACCTTATTGTGCTGAAGCTCTTTTTTGCCATAGAATTTGCCCTCATCATGCAAACATTCCTTTTAATGAAACAGACACTGTTCTTAAATTTAGCGTTAGCAGTTTTTTTATGTTCAAATTCAATTCCAACTCTCGGCATGGCTCGTTCCAGCAGCAACCCGGGCCGTATAGGCTGCCCTGGACTCAGCATGCAATTCAGAGGCATATTCTGACCAAGCTGATGTTGACACATGATTCATTGACCTTTTTGAAAGAAAGACTTGCTGTCATTATCCAAACAGCTCATAATTTTCCGATACATGTTACACAACTCATACCATATATCATAACAATTAACCTTATGACACAAAAGAACATCCCTTTGTACATTAATATTGTTCAGACTTCTATCCGTCAGTAAGTTGTACTGCCTGAGATCTTTGTCAGACACTTTTGTC
The DNA here is from genome assembly GCF_036321145.2 of Pelmatolapia mariae. Lineage (NCBI taxonomy): Eukaryota > Metazoa > Chordata > Actinopteri > Cichliformes > Cichlidae > Pelmatolapia > Pelmatolapia mariae. Next base: position 2,412,833 of record NC_086230.1, on the reverse strand, counting down.
CAAGCTAACTTCCTTTTATTTCCACTGTTGTCATAACGGATCAATTCTGGTACACTGTCAACAAATATACAGCAGGCAGTCCACTGGACACACAAGGCCATTAAGAGGCTAAACACCAGCTACAGGTACCTTGGTGTTCATCTGAACAACAAACTGGACTGGACTCATAACTCAGACGCCCTCTACAGGAAAGGGCAGAGCAGGCTGTACCTGCTGCGGAGACTCAGGTCTTTTGGAGTGGAGGGCCCACTCCTGAAGACCTTCTATGACTCTGTGGTGGCCTCAGCCATCTTTTACGGTGTGGTCTGCTGGGGCGGCAGCATCCCTGCGGGGGACAGGAAGAGACTGAACAGGCTGATCCGCAGGGCCAGCTCTGTTCTAGGATGCCCTCTGGACCCAGTGGAGGTGGTGAGTGACAGGAGAATGGTGGCTAAGCTGTCATCCCTGTTGGACAACATCTCCCACCCCATGCATGAGACTGTGACAGCACTGAGCAGCTCCTTCAGTGGGAGACTGCGGCACCCACGGTGTGGGACGGAGAGACTCTGCAGGTCTTTCCTTCCAACTGCTGTCAGACTCCACAACAAAGACTTTTGCAGCTGATCAAACACACACAAACCCACACATGTGCAATAAGACTAAGTGCAATACTCTTTTTCTGACAAAGTTGTATTTTTACTCAGTTGTATATAGCATTTGTATTCTATTTTTATCCTATTGTATATTTTATTTTATTCTATTGTATATAGTATTTTATTTTATTCTATTCTATTCTGTACAGCTGTGTACAGTATATTATTCTAATTGTATTCCAGTGTTCTCCAGTTTTTGCTATATAACTTTGCACTGTCCACTTTCTGATGTGACAAAACAAATCTCCCACGTGTGGGACTAATAAAGGTTATCTTATCTTATCTAATCTTAAATGAGCAGGTACAGAAAAAAACTCCACAAAAAGGCCACAGATCTATTGCCTTGTTGGGATACCCTTCAGAATGGCTTCAGCCCAGGTCAATTCTTTATGGGGCACCCGCTTCATTCCACTGTGCCAACCTTACAATCTCTGCTCAACCTATCGTTTCCTGACAGTGCTGCTGTCAGTGCAAGTCAGAAAGAGAGCAGGAATGCAAATCAGAAATGAGTCAATAAGTGCCAGCATATGCATGAGCTCTGCTACCATCCACCTGGGAAACAGATGTGGTTGACCAGCACCAAAGTGACAGGGACTGTAGTGTGTGAACATTCAACACACTTACACTGAGCTGTACACCAGTTTATTACACTGGGGTCCACAGTGTAGATCAGGCTGAGCAGTTTTCAAACCATGGAGAGTGGACCTGTAAATAAATCATGTGTAAATAAGAATTTATTCTTGGTTTGAAAAAAAAAAAATCAAAATGGTTCTACTTCAGTAGTGCCACTTTGATACCACAACAATCCTTATGTTAGTATGTATAATCAATTTGTTGGTATGTGAGGAGGGGCAGGGGATCCTCCGTGATGTTTTTTTTGCAGTAGAGGGTTACAATGCTAGTAACTGCATGTCGCAGGCAATAAAAGCTCATTCGTTACCTCTCATTTTCCTTGAATACAAACCTCTTAATAATCAGTACTTATTAAAACACCTAATATTTAAAAAAACAAACAAACAACTATCCTAGATGAAAGTTAGAGATTTTGAATGCTTCTTCACACATTGTCATATGCATAGTCTGGAATAAACCTGTAATGAACACTGAGCTGATTACATGATTCTTATGTAATTCCTTCTTAGTGACAGTGATGCTTTTTCTGCCATCTCCCTTTTTACAACCATCCCCAGTGTTCCCTAAAACTTAAAGGATGTGTTGAATATTATAATCATGTTTTATTGTGCTGATTGGTAGTGCTAAACAGCAGTCAAAACCAGACTATATTTTGTGCTTTAGTGCGGCTCTCCTGTATATATCCTTCCCGTTACAGCGTGGTCCTCTGTACCACCCAGTAAAACATGGAAGCGCGCTAGACTGTAAGAAAGCTGGCTGTTGATTTGATTTGGCTCCCTGTAAAATATCGCAAACCTAATACAATGCGTGAACTCGGTGAACTTCTCTCGTGCACTGCTGTTAGCGCGCGCGTACGCTGAGGCAGTAGGAGCGCGTGCCGTCAGTCCCAGGGGACGATGAATTTGCGGAGGTAGACTGCGTTTTACTCACTCTCCCTTCAAGTGGGTTTGAGGTTTTCGTACCATTTTTTAAGTGCAAGTAGGAGGTGATGTTAAGCTCCTGGCGCGCACACAGATGTGTTTCTAAAAGCCTACACTGCGGTAGAATGAGCGACTCATTTACGACCTTCTACTATGACGGAAACTTAAATTCAGCTGAATGACTTTATGGATTAGCGCGTGCTGGGGAGGACTGGCTATGTAACTGACACAGGGATTAACGAAGCTCGTCCAAACAGCATCCATCCATCTGGAAGGAACGTTAGTCTCTGCAGACTCCGTTCTCCTCCATTCATCCGTTACTATGTAAGACAGTGGTACCAGTTCCTCTGCAGAAACACGCGCGGTTGCTTAGTTTCTGATGCTTGGCTGTGAAACAATCAGTCGATCAGCAACAAAACCCGGTTTTCTCCATTTCATATGGGCGAAGACGAGGAGTGCTCCAGCGCCCCTTCACGCCGCGGAGGAAATGCAGAGAACGGAAAGAGCGGAGCCGCTCTGGACCCAGAAAGAGAAAAGAGGTATGCGGAGCTGTTCGAGCAACTGGACTTGAATAAAGATGGCAGGGTTGACATCAATGAACTGAAGACCGGACTGGCAACTCGTGGTATACAACTCCGAGAGGCTGAGAAGGTGAGCAGGTGTTTTTAATGCGGCACAGGTTGAGGCAGACGCACGCGCACGCCGTACGTGAACTAGTTTATAGTGTTTGTAAAAAATGACAGAAAAAATTGTAAACTTATCTTAAGGGTAAAAAGTGTGGAAATGGTTTCTTCTATATTTTAGGTTTTTATTTAATCAAGTTTATCTTTGTGTGTTTGTGATGTCTTACTGAGGAGTGCACTCGACGTCAACATGGTGTGTCCTCCAGTTATGTCTCTGAACAGAAGAATGAATAGAAGAAAAGAACTAACTTAAAAAATCCTGATCGTGGAGTACTTAAAGAAAAATAATATAAGGGATTGAGCTACTTTATGCTGGGGAGTCTAACAGCTGCATCCCCATTTTAAACCAATGTCAGAAATGGCAACAGTCTGTTGAAATAAATCAACTTTGTCACACATTTAGCAGTAAGTCCAAGTTTAATGACATCGCTCAGTTTTTCTTTGACTCAGTAAATGAACTTTTGCTTCATTAGCCATTCAAATAATACAGGGGATGCTATACGCTTTATATATGGACTTCTGAAGATCTACAAAATGCATGTGGGTTATACCCATGAAAACCTTGCCAATCTTCTCTGCCAGTGCCAAAACTTATTCTGCTACTGACTCTTGTTGGGTGCTGTTTATTGAGTTGGATAATTGAAGACATATTGGCAAATAAAGAATTTGTTAATTTAATAAGCAAGGGCCTCGGTATCATGTGGAAGAACTATACAGCCTGCCACCTCCCCCTCATGCTGGTCACCAGCTTGGTCACACACTGCTGTGGGATGGCATTCCATTCTTCAACCAGCTTTTTTGCAAGTCAGCCTGTGTGATTGTGTTAGTCATTCTGGCTTGAGCAACATGTCCAAGCTGATCCCACAAGTGTTCAATGTGGTTGAGATCAGGACTGCAGGTAAGCGATAGCATCCTCTCCAAATTCTGGTGGTAGTGTCTAATAAACTCCACTCTGTGGGGGTGAGCATTGTCACAGTTCAGTCCCAGACTGTTGAGATATGGGATTGCCATAGAGATGGCCTCCAATGATGATATATCTTGTTTTTACAGTGAGGGAGATGCCGCTGAACACAATCACACTGTCTCCAGCAAAAGCTGTTACCAATTAACATAGCATTCTCTGCATCTTCTCCACGCTGTGATCCTATGATCCAACTGCCATAGGCAGAATCTGGACTCACATAAGGTTCCTTCACATTTTCAGCTTCCAGTGAACATGTTGTCAAAGCAAGAGTCAATAGCAGACTAAGGTTTTTAGTATTGGCAGAGAAGATTTGGTAAGTTTTTCATGGACTCATCCCACATACTCAACTCTGCTGTTCAACCCACAGATATATTTTCCTTACAAATGTGGCACCATTTAAAGGGAAATAACAGGCTTTCCAGTATAAGATTTATTGCCAAGTAATGTTACAACAAGAAACAAGAGAGCATGCACACATTTTCTTACTCTTTAAGAAAGTTTAGTTATGTTTGCCTCAAGACATAGCTCAGGTACTGAAGCTGGGCTTTACTTACCTTACTTACTGTACCTCTGTACTCTGCACTGTAGACTGCCAGTGAGTCCAGCTGTTTTACTGAACCTTTACCTTCTGACTGTGAATATTTTAACGTGCCGAGGATGACGGCGTGGTGGTGGAGTGGCGGCTCCACGTGAACATATTTCCCCGGTGCTTGCCTCTTGTCACTGGCTCTCTGTTCACTTCTGAATTGGTTGATTGATTTTAAAATTTTATTGTTGACTTACAAACCCTGGAATGGACAGGATCCTGGGTATTTGTCTAACCTCTTGCAGCCTTATGCACCCTCTAGATCTCTTAAATAAAATTATCTTTTTAACACAGTATGAAAATTATTTGGTACTAATGTTATAAGTTACAAGTTATTTGGTACGAGCTATTTTGTACTTCTGTACAGCACTTTGGTCAATGTTTCTGTTGTAATAAAATGTGCTATATAACTAAAAATAACTTGAACTTAAACATGGGAGACGTTCAGTTAAGTTCAGTGTAATTTTACAAATTATTTAGATATTTACATTACAGATCGTAAAGGTAAAATATATTTTTGTCATGGTCCCTGGGTCTTGGACACAGGGTTTTGATCTTTTTCCTGGATCATGATGTATTTTTGGGGTTTTGAGACATGATTTATGTTCAATTGTTATATTTAGTCCTTTGAGTGTGGTATTATTTCTCAGTGCTCCTGAGTTAGTTTTCTTTGCTTCTTGTCGCCTCAAGGCGCTTTATATTTTAAAGTGAAGACCAAAAGTACAAAGAAAAGAAAGAAAATCCCAACAATTATATGACCTACTATGAGCTTTGATGACAGTGGGAAGGAAAAAGTCCCTTTTAACACGAGGAAGCCTTCAGCAGAACCAGGCTCAGGGAGGTGTGGCCATCTGCCGCGACCAGTTGGTGGTGAAGGATAAAGACACGCTGTGAAAGAGAGCCAGAAATTTATGATAACTAATAATTAAATGCAGAGAGGTGTCTAAACATACTGAGTGAGAAAAGTGACTGAAGAAGAAATACTCAGTGCATCATGGAAAATCCCGCAGCAGCCTTTACCTATTGCAGCATAACTAAGGGAGGATTCAGGGTCACCTGGTCCAGCCCTAACTACAGGGTGGGCCATTTATATGGATACACCGTAATAACATGGGAATGGTTGGTGATATTAAAGTCCTGTTTGTGGCACATTAGTATATGTGAGGGGGCAAACTCCTCAAGATGGGTGGTGACCATGGTGGCCATTTAGAAGTCGGTCATCTTGGATACAACTTTTGTTTTTTCAATAGGAAGAGGGCCATGTGACACATCAAACTTATTGGTAATGTCACAAGAAAAACAATGGTGTGCTTGGTTTCAACGTAACTTTATTCTTTCATGAGTTATTTACAAGTTTCTGACCACTTATAAAATGTGTTCAATGTGCTGCCCATTGTGTTGGATTGTCAATGCAACCCTCTTCTCCCACTCTTCACACACTGATAGCAACTGGTTCCACAGAAGAGGGGCCTGAAAACTGAAGGCTCTGCCTCCCATTCTACTTTTAAATACTCTAGGAACAACAAGTAAGCCTGCAGTGTGAGAGCGAAGTGCTCTAATAGGTGATATGGTACTACAAGGGTCATTAAGATAAGATGGGACCTTGTATGTGAGGAGCAGCATTTTAAATTTGTTTTCAGGAAAGTTTTCAGGAAACACTGTGAAATGTTCAGTTTCTAGGCCATATGTCAGAGCAAGATCTAGAGTGTGAGAAAAGTAGTGGGTGGGTTCTTCTACATTTTGAAAGAAGTTAATTGAGTCTAATAATAAATCATAACAATGCCGTGTTAAGTATTTTTAAATGGTAAATGGACTGATTCTTATATAGCGCTTTTCTACTCTCCCGGAGTACTCAAAGCGCTGTATACAACATGCCTCACTCACCCATTCATACAAGCACTTCTAAACTCAAGTGCAACTAATAAACATTCATATACATTCACACTCCGATGAACGCGTCGGAGGGCAATTTGGGGTTAATATCTTGCCCAAGGATATTTGGCATGCAGACTTGGGGAGCCAGGAATCAAACCACCAACCTTCCAATCAGTGGCTGATCTGCTCTACCACCTGAGCCACAGCCACCATTTTTAGCATCTACATTGACGTTAAAATCACCCACAATACTTATTTTATTTGTGTTGAGCACTAAATTTGATAAGAGTGAGAAATCAGACAGAAACCTTGAGTAAGGCATGGTGGACAACAGATATCAACAAATAAAACTATTTTTGAGTTTTCTTGGGTGGACAAGGCTAAGCATCAGGCTTTCAAATGAATTGAAACTCCCTGGGTCTGTGGTTGATTAAAAAGCTGAGGTTCAAAGCTTGCTACCATATCCTCCCTTTGCCTGTGGTTTATAGATTCTGGCATTTAGTATAACTCAGGGGTGCTGATTCATTTAAACTAACATAATCATCATGCTGTAACCAGGTTTCTGTAAGATTTGTTAATCAATTATTAATTGATGTGCTAACAGGCGCTTAGAAAAGAGAGATTTAAGGTTTAATAATCTAGATTTTACTGTTTTACTTGTTGCAGTTGAGAATAATATGTTGTTCTTTCTTTGTCTTTTTTTGTGTTTAAATCATTTTTGCTGATTTAGTCCAGTAGTGAAATTTGCTAGTTACCAGCACTAATGTCAGGGCAGTACACTGATTAGTGTGTATTTCCTGGATAGCTAGTTAGCTAGCACTTTTACGGTTAGCTACGTTAGCTAAAATGGTCATTCACTCTGATTCTTGCTGCTGCTCCTAATGAGGAATTTCTGTGTCTGCATTGATTTTGTTAATGTACTGAACAAAGTTTTGAAATAAACTCACCGTGGCTCCCTGTGCTCTGTGGTTGTGAATCCAGCATGGTAGACAGGACAATGGAAATGGACTGGCTGACTTCAACTCTCTTCTCCTCACTATTTACACTCCCTCATCCCACCGTTTGCCCCATGTCATTTACATTGTGAACACATCCTAATTTGAACCTTTTTTTGGCTTTAATTCCCTGTTTATTCTGTGCTTTCTCTCTTTCTCTGGACTTACAGATAGTCCTTGAGAGCGACACCAACCATGATGGTCTGCTGGATTTCCAGGAGTTCTCTCAGTACCTCCAGACTCACGAGAAAAGACTCTGGCTCATGTTCCACAGACTGGACCGCAACAATGACGGTGTGTGCATGCTTAACACACAGTAAATGCGCCAGTTATTCTGTCAGTTACCCCGCCCATAAATATCATCTTTACTGGCCCCAATTTTCAATGCTGTTTGTACTGATGTGTTTGGTAGGGCAAATTGATGTGGGGGAGATCCAGCACTCACTACAAAAGCTTGGAGTGGAGGTTACCATGGAACAGGCCTCCAAAATACTGCAGAGGTACCATGTCTGAAATGGAAATTTGATTTTGTTTGTATTTTTTTTACACAGTGATCTATTACACTCAAGGAAATAAAACAAATGTGCTACAATGTATAAAATATTCAAAACAAAAAAATCTTAATTATTTGATCTAATTTAATTTGATCTTTAATTTAATACATTTCCTAGCACATAGTTCAAATATGAGTCAGATTTTACACCATGTGCCATTGTAGCTGACTTGGTTGAGCAGGTGATCCATATGCCAAAAGTCTACAGGTGCCTGGGTTTGATTCTATCTCCCTTGTGCTCACCCTACTTTCCAGTCTAAAAAAGGTTAAAACTACATAAATGATTTAAACTCAACTGGCTAAGTCGGAGGATTAGCTTTGAGGCACTAAAGGATTAAGGGAGTTTATTTACAAAGCCAAAGATTTTGTGGCAGTGGGATTTGTGAAGGCCGCATCTTAAACAATCAGTAGCAGTTAGTGATAGAACTGAACTTTCAGGTGAGTTTCCAACTGGAGAAGGGCCCAGGGACAAGGCTGGCATACAGCTGGTTAGCACGTGAGGGGATTTAGGACACAAGAAGTGCACGTAATAGTAAGGATTTAGAAAAGCAGCTACTTGACTGCTGTAATCAGAGGATGATGAAGTGTTAATATCAAAATATTACTAACAGTGAAAAAGAAGTGCACAATAAAAGAAAATAATATTAATGGACTTGGGTTGCAAGATGGCACCTGTGTTTGGCTGTGCCGCTGCCTCTGTCTATGTGTTTGTTTATTTTACATATTGTGCAAGTATTTTTGGTACAGTTTTGCCCGGTGTCATCTCCCTTTGAATATATGATGCATCCGATAAAATCTGCTATGGATAATTTTCAGAGTCAACAAAACGAGGTTGTTTTTCCAGCGCTGCTTGAGCACTTCGCCTTTGCTTAGGAGGCTTCGTCAGAGGAAGCGGGGGAAAAGACCTGGTTTCTTTGTACTACTTTGTCGGCTTTGGAGAGAAGCAGGTCTTTGGGAGCTTCACTCCTGGGCTGCTGCCAGTCAGATTCACCTGAGGCTTGGGGCTGGCCTGTTTTTCACAGTGTCATCTGAAAGTGTGGAAAGCCATGGGAAAAATCTATTAAAAAGAGGCCTGTGTTGAACTGAAAGGCTCGGGTTGATCAGGGTCAACTGGCCTCCTATACCACCGGAGTGAAGGTGTAATTTGGCAAGCCTTGGATTGCTTTGGAGCGCTTTGAGTGCTCAGAGTAGAAAACCACCATATAGGAACCAGTCCATCTGCCATTCGCAGATGTGGGCAGAGAAGCTGCCTCTGGCTAGGAGACGTGGCGGCAGCGGGAGGCCTTTTTTCTCCTGAAAGAAGGAGAAGGTGGAACCAAAGGCAGATGACTCCCGGTCTTCTGCCCATAGCCTGCTTAATGTAGGGTGGCACAGTCCCCGTCTTGAAACAAGTATTTATAATCCTGATGGCCGAATTACATGAAAGACTTGTTTTAAACAGGTGAGAGGGAATGATGTCAAACAGATGGCACCTCCAACAACTTGCCTCACGTTATTGGATCTGAGCATCCTTAGAAAGTAAAGTCTGCTCATCCTCATCTTGTACAGCATCTCGTACACTGTTGGTTCCTCCAGTCAGGTGAAGTACCTGTAGCCGTCCCCGTTTTCCAACTCTTCACCCACCATGTTGATGGGCCTAGTCGCAGTGTTTTTTTCCTCCGAAAGTCAGCCAACATGTCATTTCATTTTCAATTCAGAAGGAGGTGATTTCTTCTTTCTTCTTAATACATCCAAGCACTGCAGTGTCATAAGAGAACTTCTGCAGGTGGCATGTTTCAGTCTTGTAATGGAAATTTGAGGTGGACAGGAATGGAGACAGGACTGTCCCCTGTGGTGCCCTAGTATTACTAACCACCACATCAAACAGTGGTACAAATTGTGTTACAAATTAAGGGCTCTCTGACAGATAGTCAGCAATCCAGGAGACAATAGAAGTGGTGAGGCCCATCCTGAGCAGCTGATTATTTAGCAGAAGTGGGTGGATGGTATTAAAGGCACTGGAAAAAAAAAACATGATTCTAAAAATGCCACCAGTACCATCCTGTTAAGAGTGAGCATACTGAAACAGGTAGATAATCACCTCCACAAGAGGGTGGTAAGCAAACTGAAAGGGGTCAAGGGCATGTTTCACCTGCAAGATATGATGGGCAAGAACCACTCTCTAGCACCTTCATGACATGTGACATCAAGGCAACTGGTCTGAAGTCATTAAGGCCAGAAGGGATGGCTTTCTTCGGTACCAGTACTAAACATAACGTCTTCCATAGTATAATGTCTTCACCTTTTACAGCAACAAACTTAGGTTGAAGAGATACTGCAGGGGGCAGATGGTTGGGCATCACAGGACTTCAGGACCCTGGAACTGATGCAGCCAAGGGTCTGGAGCTTTAATTTAAACCCCTTTTCCATTAGTACCTACTCAGATCGACTCACCACAGTTTTCAGGGTTTTCCATTAGGTGATACTGTAATAATACCTGGTACCAGGTACTAAAATAGTATGTGCTCAGAAGGGGTTTTAAAGCAATTTGAGCACGTACTAAAATGCATGGCACCAATTGGCCACGAGTCACGAGAGCGTCTTATTCGCCAAAATCAAAACTGCTATTTTTTAAACCCGGCATCAAGGGAGATGGCATAAAGGGGGCAAATACTCTTTCACAGCACTGCATGCTTGCCCGTATGGCGCTTTTGTCCATGGCCATCTGGGACCCTTGTGCTCCTGAATACATCTGTTATACAAATGTCAGAAGATGTGATGTCACTTTGTCATCCAGTTAATGAGGGCGAGAAACAGTGAGCGTAAACCGGCCCTAACCTTCTCTCTTTCTCCCAGTATGGACAGAGATGGGACTATGACTATTGACTGGAATGAATGGCGCGATCACTTCCTGTTCAACCCTTTGCACAACATGGAGGAAATTGTCCACCACTGGAAGCACTCCCATGTAGGAGTGTTTTTTTTGTTTTGTTTTTCACTTTTAATAAATGTTATAAATGATTAATAAATGTTAACATCCTGACAGTATTTATATTTTCATGCTAATGGGTTATTAGGATGAAAATATTTGGTAGTATTTGGCAAAACATAATCAAGTTGAACTGTGAACTACACTACACATTCATACCTCATACAGATGTAGATTATGTAACAGTTAGCATGTGTTGGCAAGATGCAGTGGCGAAGAACGAGCAAACACAAACACAGTTTCTACCTTTCTAATGTTGTTTTAGATGTTTGACATCGGGGAACACCTGACAGTGCCTGATGAGTTTTCAGAGCGGGAGCGGCAATCAGGTTTGGTATGGAGGCAGCTGGTTGCTGGAGCCATGGCAGGGGCAGTGTCCCGGACAGGAACGGCTCCACTGGACCGTCTCAAGGTCTTCCTGCAAGTGGGTATTCACACTGTCCTGCCACTGATACACACATTTAGTTTACTATATACTGACCTGAAAAGAGCCAAAGACAGTCGACTTCATGCTCTGTGTAATTTCCAGTGATTGTTGTTATTGCTACACCCAGTCCTTAACGGACACATATTGTGAAACTCCACCTCTGTGAAGAGGTTTTTTTTCCAAAGTATGAGTTTTGAACATTTGAAGCCTTCTTACAGCCCCTTCAGCAACAAGATTACCTTCTAGCAATTACTTCCCCGTCTTTGTATGTGCATTCTGAGTAGATGCCTCCATGTGGTTGTTCACACAAAACTAAAACAAAGACAGATGCCAACAGGTAAGAAGGAAGAAAAACATTAATAAACATTGAGAAAAAAAACACTAGATGATCCACTAGAAGTTCAAAAGACCAAAATACGATACAGCGAAGGTGCAAAGGAGTGTTCTTTGGAGAGGCTGACCCATATGAACACCAAGATTGGTCACTTTTGTCATTGGCTGTGTGCGGCAGGCAGGAATGGACGACCCAAATACAGTCTCTCTGAGGCAAAAAGTGAACTCCAAAACAGCTTTATTGCTGGACACAAGGAAAACTAACTAAACTGAGGAGTACAAAATAACCTAGACAGACAGAACACACAGTGAGGTATGAGGGAGAACGCAACGGAGGATAGACGAAACAAAGGGCTTAAATACACGGGGAACACAGCTGGGGCTAACAACACACAATGAGACAGAGGACGCAAAGCTGAGCTTGAGACGTGAGACGAGGAACCTTCAAAGTAAGTGAAGCAAAACAGAACATGGCCCACATGGAAGTAATGGGAACACAAACTGACATACACACACACAGACGAGACCGGAAAATAACAGACGTGAAAACATAAGTGAGACAACGAGACACAAGAACACAGGGAAGGCACCATAACAAAACTAAGAACTACACATCAGGAATACTAAATATAACTAGGGGAGCTAGAAATACAAAACTAAATAATAGAAACACTAAATCAAAGAACGTGCACACAGACCAAGGTTAACACAATAAAACAGGAAGTGGAACAGGTAGTAGATAAACAGTGAATGTGAACTGAAACTGCTGGGTCAACGACCCAGAAACCCTGACAGTACCCCCCCCCCTTCAAAGGCCGGCACCCGATGGCCGAAAGAAAGAAAAACCAAGACAGGGTGGGCGGAGGGGGTCCAGGACAGAGGGACGGAGTCCAAAACAAAGACAGTTCAGGTGGGCGGCCACGTGGCCAGTGGCCGAGCCGAAACAGTTCTGGTGGGCGGCCACGTGGCCGGTGGCCGAGCCGAGACAGTTCTGGTGGGCGGCCACGTGGCCGGTGGCCGAGCCGAGACAGTTCTGGTGGGCGGCCACGTGGCCGGTGGCCGAGACGAGACAGTTCTGGTGGGCGGCCGCGAGGAAGACGGCGGCGGCCACTGAGAAGGTCCGGTGGGCGGCCGCAAGGAAGACGGCGGCGACCACTGAGCAGGTCCGGTGGGCGGCCGCGAGGAAGACGGCGGCGGCCACTGAGCAGGTCCGCCAGCGGGCGCGGAAGCCTCTGGCTGGAGACAGGCAGGGCCAGCGGGCGCGGAAACCCCTGGCTGAGGAGCGGTCGGGCCAGCGGGCGCGGAAACCCCTGGCTGAGGAGCGGCCGGGCCAGCGGGCGCGGAAACCCCTGGCTGAGGAGCGGCCGGGCCAGCGGGCGCGGAAACCCCTGGCTGAGGAGCGGGAGAGCTCACAGCTGGCTCTGGATGCTGTGGCTGCAGGTCCGGGAACTGAGCAGGATGGTGGATGAGTGACTGGGCCAGAGACTGATTAGGAGATTGGACAACGGGCGACTGAACTACAGGATGCTGGATGACAGACTGAACTGACTGGACTACAGAAGACTGGATGACAGACTGGACAGGCTGGAGGACGGGCGACTGGGGGACAGGAGAAGACTGGAGAGGACGAGACTGGAGGACAGGAGACTGAGCTATAGGGGCCTGAGGAACAGGACACTGGGCTACAGGGAACTGGAGGACAGGAGGAGACTGGGCTACAGGGGACTGGACAGGAGGGGACTGGACTGACTGGACAGGAGGCGACTGGACTGACTGGACAGGAAGCGGCTGGACTGACTGGACAGGAAGCGGCTGGACTGACTGGACAGGAGGCGGCTGGACTGACTGGACAGGAGGCGGCTGGACTGACTGGACAGGAGGCGGCTGGACTGACTGGACAGGAGGCGGCTGGACTGACTGGACAGGAGGCGGCTGGACCACAGACTGGACGAGAGGCGGCTGGACTGGAGCAGACTGGACGAGAGGCGGCTGGACTGGAGCAGACTGGACTGACTGGACTGGAGCAGACTGGACTGACTGGACAGGAGCAGACTGGAGAGCAGGTGACTGAGCTACAGGAGACTGGGCTGGAGGAGACTGGACTGGAGGCTGAACAGCAAGCGAATTAACTGACTGGAGTGGAGGCTGAACAGCGGACAAATTAACTGACTGGAGTGGAAGCTGAACAGCCGGTGAGTGAACTGACTGGACTGGGGATGCTAAGGGATGAACAGAGGTTGGCGAGGCTAAGGAGTGAGCTGAGGTTGGTGTGGCTGATGGCTGAGCTACCGACTGAGCTAGTGAAGGAGATAGAGCTACAGCCTGGGCTAGTAAAGCTGGTGCCTGAGCAGGGGACACCTCAGCTAGCCTAACCAGGGATAGTGCGAGGGCGTGAAAGGCTGGATCAGGAGGTGGATGAAGAGGTGAACTGACAGGTGGAGAGGCTAGCTCTTCCGCGCCTCTAGGGAGGTCAGGCTGGGTTCTGGCTGCCCTCAGCCTGGGCGCTGGGACAGGCACGGGAGGTGGCTGGACACCAGTCACCCCCACCTGAGAAACAGGAGTGGGTGTGGGGGTAGACTGGGTCACAGCTGCCCTCGTCCTGGGAGCTGGAACAGGAGTGGTTGCTGGCTGGGCCCTAGCCATCTGAGGTGGTGTTCTAGGGACAGGCTGAGCCTTAGCTGTCTTCACCTGAGAAGGTGAAACGGTGGAAGAGCAAGGCTGAATCTGGGCCGCCATGCTGGCAGGAAATGGCTGAGTGATGGGTGTGGAAATAGTGACTGGGTGTGTGATACTGGCGGGTTTATCAGGAATTGTTCTGGTCTTTCTGCCACCACTATTTACAGTCTTTGGGGGAGCAGGGCAGAACAAATCTTCCCAGTCCACAGAATCCTCCAGGAGGGAAACATCCCATGAATCAGAGATGGGTTTATTAGTGGTTTTAAGTGGAGAATCAAATGAGGGTGGAAAACAGTCACTGGAACTCACCACCGGGAATTGCTGGAAATAGTCCATTTTATGGCGGCGTGTGCGCCGCTTTCTCCGGGAAGAGGAAGCGGGCGGGGTACACATCCGAGCCTCTGGCGCGGGAGCCTCTGTTGAGCCGAGGTGGGAGGCGGAGCCGCTGTGCCGTGGCGAGGTTGAAGGTCCGGTGAATGAGGCAGATGGCGTGTGAGCGAGGAGCGGACCCGCGAGAGAGGGAGCCGCCGAAGCGCGGCGCGAAACGCCCACTCTCCGCGGCAGATGCTCCGGTGCAGGTGGGGCAGCAGGTGGGAGAACGTGGTGTCTCCGAGGCCCGCCCAGAGCCAGGCGAGTTCCCTCAAAGATGTGCTCTCGCTCCGCGAAGAGCCGCTGTTTCTCCTTAAGCTTCTCCGCCCAAATGGAGAGCGCTGCCTCCTGCCGCTCGAAAAGGTCCGAGTCCGCTGGGTCAAAAGCAGGTCGTGTCATTCTGTCAGGGGTTGTGTGTGGAGGCGTGGAAGAGATGACCCAAACGCAGGACTCACGGTGCAGAAATGATGAGGCTTTATTGGAGCGGGTGAATGAACAAAGCAGGAATGGTAGGACTGACTAGCTGACTGAAAGACTGAGAGGCTGGCTGAATAACTGAGCACTAACGGGAACGACAACATAACATCAATGACACGACAAAGACCAGGAGAGAGCTGAGGACTTAAGTATACTGGCTGAATAATGACTGATAGGTGACAGGTGAGTGAACAGCTGAACATAATGAACTAATGATAAATGGGAAGAGGACTGAACATAATGCACACAGACCAAGGTTAACACAATAAAACAGGAAGTGGAACAGGTAGTAGATAAACAGTGAACGTGAACTGAAACTGCTGGGTCAACGACCCAGAAACCCTGACACATTTATTTGAAAGAGTGAGTGTAAACACAAAAAAATATTTTATTTTATGTGCTGCAATGTGCAGAAAATAGGTTTAAATGTTAAACAAATTTCTTCCAGTCAGAGAATGTTGCATATAATTAAATTTTTGCTTGATGCATAAAGTTAAAAGATTAAAACTAATAAAACAAGTTTTAAAAAGAGACTTTTTCCATTTGATTACATTTTGTATGATGGATTATGCAGAAAAAATAGAATTGGGCTGAAAGATCTATTGCTTTATTACCTATTCAGGTTGTAAATCATGTTTTTAAAAAGTAACTAAGTAACTAATTACTTTTGGAAATAAGTAATCAGTAAAGTAACGGGATTACTTTTGGGGGAAGTAATCAGTAATTAGTTACTAATTACTTTTTTCAAGTAACTTGACCAACACTGCTTATCACTGACACTACTTTTGGAAAGAAAGGTTTTCAGTGGAGTTCTAAAATCTTAATTTAACCTTTCTCCGCCCACCTCTCAAAACTCCGATCTGACAATGATGGAAGGAACTCAACATTTCCATTTACGGGAACAGCTCGAGACATGGTTGAGTCTGACCCTTGGTTGTTTATTCTGCCAGATAAATTTAGATGTAATGCTTTCTAATAATTTGAATGCAGACTGTGGGATCAAAATGGGTAGGTTCTGAAATAGGAATAATAGGCGTGGAAGAATATTCATCCTTATACATTCAATCCTCCCCATAAGAGTGAGTGGGAGTAGGTTCCATCTGTCCAAGTCCCTCCTTGAATAACCGATCATAATTGAGCGCAAGTAACTGATTGGTTTTAGGAGTAATAATTACCCCCAAGTATCTGAAACCCTGTTTAGAGTGTCTAAAAGATACAAGATGATCTAGCTGTGTGGGCCAGTTTCCAACAATCATTAACGCCTCAGATTTGTTTGTATTTATTTTATAACCTGACACTGTACCATAATCTTTAAGGTTGCTCAGAAGGGCTGGGACAGAGGTGACCGGATTCTCTAAAAATAGCAAAATATCATCTGCGAAAAGTGACAGCTTATATTGTGTATTGGTTTCATCTCTAATTCCTTGTATGAGAGGGTTGGATCTGATCAGTTCAGCTAACGGTTCAATACTGAGAGCAAATAAGGACGGCGATAACATTTCACCCTGCCTAGTGCCATGGCCTAGAGAGAAGAAGTCAGTGGCCATTAACCCTTACCCGAGACTTGGGATTTTTATATAATGTTTGGACCCATGAAATAAAAGTGTCATTGATGCCCATGTGCCTGAGAGTCTGTGGCAGGAAGTCCCAATCTACCCGGTCAAAGGCCTTTTCCGCATCCAGTATAAATGTATTTCAAGTTCAAATTCATGTGTGTGAGACTCCATCAGCCACTTCAGTCACTGAAGTCTTTTTCAATTACATGTTTCAGTTTATATTATTAAATCTCATAGCACTGCATACACACTTATAAAAGGTGAAGTTTTACTTGATATTTAATATTGCATTGTAATAATGTACTCACTGTTATGGTTCTGGACATTTTTGGGGGGCACTTCTAAGTTCTGTTGACTACTGGTTATCTGAATTTTTTCCTTAGTTTGCCCTTGTGTTTTGCAGCTTTGTGCATTTATTCCACTTACTTCTATGCTCCTGATGTTCCCTTAAGAAGTTCTTCCTGTTTCATTTTTTAATATCTTATCTAATCTAATGTATATTGTATTTGGATTTGTTATCTAGTTTTCCTAATTAGTTGCAGTTCCCTGGTGTTCCCATCTCCCTAATTACCTTGTGTGTGTTTATAGCCCTCATCTTCTATAGTTTATTATATATTTATCATCCTGTTTATTGTTGTGTACGTTTCCTGTGTTCACCTTAGTTTCCTAGCTCCCAGTATTTTCCCAGCATTGTTTTATGGATTCTGGTTCTGGTTCAATAAAAGATTTAACCATATCACACCACATTGCTGCTCAACTCTGCCTGTGTGCTTTGCAGAGTGTCATAGCCTGCTGCACATCCCATTCGTCCTGCTATAGATAGGCTTAAGCTGCTGTTGGACAGCTGCTTGTGTTAAGAAACTGAAGACACTTTTAGTCAAAGCCACCAGACTCCACTGGAAAAAATGACAATTTTACCTGCGATGCAAATAACCTGTTGTTGCCTCGATCATTTTTTGGGTGACTGATGTTTTAACACAGTAATTCTAAAATCGGCTTTGTTAAACAGTCACACAGTAACCTTGTGTCCTCCAAGATAAAGTTAGAGTTTGGTTTCGTTTTTGTTCCTGTAAGTTGAATCTGGTGGGTTTAAGAGAAATACCTCTCCGTCAGTCACAGGGCTCTTCCTGAAAGACAGAGATGCAGACATTCTAATTTGATTTAGAAAAAGAGGTCCAAACTAGGGGTTAACATTAATAGTACAAAAAATGATCTGTGTGGTATTTTGGGCTGAAACTTTAAATATACATTAACTTATGACTATCATTTATTTGTCTGGAAGTGGTATTTATTGAGACATTCAGGTAAACAGTAGTCAGGATTGTATTGCTCTTGTATGCACATATCTTATGCTTGTACTGTGTGGCAGCTGAGCATCAGCCAAAGCAGTGATGACACAACATGAGACTGTCCTGCACTATTGTTATACTGTTATATGTTGTACATACTTCACACTACAAAGTCTGTCATTATGACAATAGCTCATCGGAACAGGATTTATTTAGTTACTTATAAATGCTGCTGCCTGCAAGCTGCATGCATCATATTTTAATAGAACGATCTGGATATAATTTTGAGGCTATGGGCTAAATAATCCACCCCTAGTTATACATATGTCACATATCTTTTATAACAGCTGAGAGAAGGGCACATATAGTGTATGCTTGAGTATCATAATGACAACAAAGTTGACTTGGATGTGATGAAGTTACTAGTTCCAGTCCAGTTTTTACATGTTAGCTTAGCTAAGGTACTAAGATTATTATATAATGTAGCAAGCTGTAGCATTTTTAAATCAACAATGATTTTGTTTGAACGCAATATGGTATTATGTTTTAAGCTAACATTCATTTCTTTCTCAACAGGTGATCCAGGTGATCGATATATGTATTTTTTGTCTGCTTATTTTGTTGGTTTTTGTTTTTTGCCCTTTATCCCCGTCCCTCTTCCCCGCTGTTTCTTTTTTGTTTTGTTTTGTTTTGTTTTTTCCCCCCTCTTTCTTTCTCCCTTTTCTTTTCCCCTGTCCCGTATCTAGCAAGTAAAAAAAATAAAATAAAATAAAATAAAATGAAATAAACAATAAAAGGTAAATCAAATGGACCATTACGGCAAGGCTGGGATGGTCCATTTGGTAAACTAAATCCGTTGGGCATCTTTCTTCGCCTTTAGACAATAATTCTGATGGCAAAAGAACCAAACGGGACAGGTTTAAAAAAAAAAAAAAAAGCTAACATTCATAGCCATAGACATAAATATGTATGTGCCACATTTGGAGCTAAACTGTACATCAGTGTTACCACCATACCTGATGTGACAAATATAGACATAGAGATGCCTGTGTACGGTGGCCCTGAGAGGCCAAACGGACTGCAACTTCAGAACACTTGCAAAAAGAAAAATGCTGCAAAAAGAAAAACGCTGCAAAAAGAAAAACGCTGCACTGCAACTTCAAGAAAAACGCTGCACTGCAACTTCAGAAAACACCTGCAAAAAGAAAAACACCTGCAAAAAGAAAAACGCTGCAAAAAGAAAAACACCTGCAAAAAGAAAAACGCTGCAAAAAGAAAAATGCTGCAAAAAGAAAAACGCTGCAAAAAGAAAAACGCTGTAAAAGCACACAAAACACAACGGAAATGTTTCTGGGGAGACAATAACCCGACGGACCAGTTGCACAAACCAAAACATGTATGTATGGCTGTATCCCAATTCAGGGTCTGCAGCCTTAAAGTACGCAGCCTTAATGGTCCTCAAGGGCCGCGTACTCAAAGACCGCTAAGGCCGGAAGTGCGAGGCTTGTAGGCTTGTGAAATGGGACGGTCTAGCCGCCGTCGCGCTGCCCAGGTTGCCTAGCAACCATGATACTAACAGCTGGAAACGTTTCATACAGCTTTGTTTGACAGAAATGAAGGAGAACATATTTTGTTCATTTGTTTCTACACGAGCTCTGTGTGATTAATTGAGTATCTGAGGCTGAGACCACAGGACTGTAAAACATGATTGTTGGGCTTCATTTCTGTACTGAACAGTCATTTTAAGATTAGCTAGTAAATAACAATTAGTTAATGTTGTTCATGAAACTAAAGTCATCTCACTTTGGTAATGTAAATATAATATGGCCAATATTAAAGTTAGTATTATATTAATCATTATTAGTAATTACAGCAGTGAGTTTGAACTCCGTGTCAAATACCGAGCTTCAGTAAAGATTCAAGTTGCATTTATTTATATTTCCTATCACCTTAAATCTTCACTCAAAGACAAGTATCTTTGACAGTGTATATATAGATGTATTATATATAAGAGACTAATATTGTTCTTTTAATATGTTGACATTACTAAATTTGGCTCAATGCTTACATATATGTGTAAAAAGAAAATGTACGAGCTGTGATAACTGTTTCTGATAGAATGAAGAGTAGACTGATATATTAAATATTCCTTTATTGGGTGAGAAAATCAGACCATGTCATAACTGCTTTAAGTCATACAGAATAGATATCAGAGCCTTAAACAGGCTGACTTCTGCTAAATGGGTCAAACTGGGCAGAAAGTAAACAAACACATAACATCCTTATAGAATATGATGTAACACTATAGATCAACTTACCTCAGAATATATAAAGCATATAAACAATTACAGCAATGTGATGCAACAAACACAGCAGTGCTACTAATCCAAAATACTCAAAGCTTCATAGAACTGAAACAAACATTTATTTTTAGCTCCATTCTGCTGCTGATACATACTTTAGGTTTCTGAATATTAAACTTGTTGCTGCCTTTCATAGTGTGTAACTTGAAGGCCCTGAGTACTTTCTCCCACACTGAAAACACTGGAATGATAACATTATTTGAACATTACCTAATAAGACTGATTCAGGACAGACAATTAGTGATTTTAAACTTTCCTAGCAGTCCTTCACAAACAGGGAACAGTCTGTCTATTCTCTCCATCTGTCAGCTGCTGCTGGCTCTTCCTCCTCCTCTTCCTCACACACTGCTGAGTTTGTCCTGGTGGATCATCAGGGGTGCAAAGCCTCACAGATGATGTGCAGCAGTGGGTCCCTCAGTCTGTCCTCACTCTGGACACTTGCAGTCGTCACACATGGAAATCAAATGTGTGATAAGCTGCAGGATTCAAACACAAGTGTAACTTATAAACACATGTTCATACTTTTATTCCACAATCAGAGAGAAAGAAACAGAGAGAGAGTGCAGGACAGACAGACAGGTGACAGTCTCAGGTGTACACACTGCTACAAAACAGCACAAGAGAAGGAGGATTTAGTGTTTGTGTTATTACGAGTGCTAAACAAGAAGAGTTCCCAGATGGTACAGTGGACACATGTGTGACTCCTGTGATTAAAGCATCTTTCTTTCAGCTTAACGAGTGAACCGTCAGCTCGTTCAAACACACGTTAAAGTCCGTTTGGCTCGACACCACCGAACAGAGGCAGCAATATAACATAGCTAACATTAACAGTGCAGTGAATCCTGCTTGTGCCGTGATATTCAGGACTGCAAACCGAGCAGCATCACTGACTTTCAGCTTGTTGTGTTTGTGGATATATGACTGACTTTATTATCCATAAAATCATCACATTCTCTGTAAGATTAAAGTCAGCTATTGTATTATTATATTTTAAAGGCTTTAAAACCAAGTAAACGCTGAAAGTACAAACATCGCTAATGGCAAATAACTTTGCCGACATGTGGCCAACAGTATGTTTTAATGTTCCTCATTATTAAACATTTGCACATACATAAGTGACATAATATTCAGTACTTACTTTTGAAAGTTTACTCTTTGGCTGCCCCGCTTCCACCGTTTTTTCGGCAAAATGATCTCTCCTCCACTTCTTTGAAGTGTCTCCCAGTCCCAGTGCACTTGTTAGCATGTTTTGGTTTGTGCAACTGGTCCATTGGGTTATTGTCTCCCCAGAAACATTTCCGTTGTGTTTTGTGTGCTTTTGCAGCGTTTTTCTTTTTGCAGGTGTTTTCTTTTTGCAGGTGTTTTCTTTTTGCAGCGTTTTTCTTTTGGCAGCGTTTTTCTTTTTGCAGGTGTTTTTCTTTTTGCAGGTGTTTTTCTTTTTGCAGCGTTTTTCTTTTTGCAGGTGTTTTTCTTTTTGCAGTGTTTTTCTTTTTGCAGCGTTTTTCTTTTTGCAGCATTTTTCTTTTTGCAGGTGTTTTCTGAAGTTGCAGTGCAGCGTTTTTCTTTTTGCAGCGTTTTTCTTTTTGTAGCATTTTTCTTTTTGCAAGTGTTTTCTGAAGTTGCAGTCCGTTTGGCCTCTCAGGGCCACCGTACCTGTGCCACTGTAGTGATGCCTCACTGTTGTGCTTCGTGGAGTTGTTCGAACTGTTTTACTGTCAAGACCAGATCACATGGGATTACCTTTCACAGGGACGACTGAGCAGTCGTTTTTTTTGTGTATGTGGTCATTTTAACATTTTCAAAACAACATTTGCTGAAGTGCATAATGCTATGAAGTCCTTTGCATGGTATTATGAATTCCCACGTTGAAGCAAGCCTCTGAACAATGGCAAAGTCAGTCTTTGACTAAATTTCCCTGATCAAGTTACTCTGATTGTTGTTAGTTGCTTAGTTAACTTCCTTGCTTAGTTCTGATACTACATAAGTTTCCCAAAGATAAAGGGCTGCAAAAGCAGTGGGAAGTAGCTCTAAAGGGTAAGAGTTTTCCGGTAGCCCATCATCCATGCTGCCAATGAACTTTTCATAATTTCAGTCAGTATGAGATATGGAGCTATTTCTTTAGTCTTCTCATCTTCAAAGGGGAGGAGTTTTTAGTCAATGTCACACTATGCTGAAAATGGACAAATATTAAATTCTTATGCCCTGCCTTTGTCACCTGACAATCTGAGAGTCAGATTCAGATTTATAGATGGCGTGGAGAGTCTTGAAAGCAAGAAGAGAAATGTGAAGGGCAAAGAACACTTTGTTTGGTCTTTTAGTGACTTTATTCCTCTGGTTGTCCACCACTACAGTGTCTGGTTGGTTAGCCATCACCATTTTGTCCGTCTGTATCTGGAAGTCCCACAGGATCTTAGCTCGGTCATTCTCCACCACCCTTGGGGGCGTTCCATGTCTGCCCTGCCTGCTAGCATCTTGCACCCTGCTGTTATGTGCTGGATTGTCTCAGGGGCATCTTTACACAGCCTGCACCTGGGGTCTTGCCTGGTGTTATAGACCCCAGCCTCTATAGATCTTGTGCTCAGAGTTTGTTCCTGTGCGGCCATGATTAGTGCCTCTGTGCTGTCTTTCAGTCCAGCTTTATCCAGCCACTGGTAGGATTTCTGGATGTCAGCGACCTCTGCTATCTGCCGGTGGTACATACCGTGCTGGGGCCTGTCCTTCCATGATGGTTCTTCCTCTTTCTCCTCTTTCTTGGGTTTCTGTTGCCTGAGGTATTCACTGAGGACCCGGTTGATTGGGGCCATCTTCCTGATGTATTCGTGGATGTTCGTTGTCTCATCCTGGACTATGGTGCTGATGCTCACACCAGTCCCCGGCCTCCTTCCACTTAGCATACAGCCTCAGGGTGCTGGACTTAGGGTGAAACCCTCCATGCATGCTCAGGAGCTTCCTTGTCTTGATGTCAGTGGTTTCTATCACTTCCTTTGGCCAGCTTATTATCTCAGCAGGTTAAGGATCACAGGCTTTTTTTGTTTTACCTTTTTAACCATCAAATTTTATAATATGCAATAAAACAAGAATCTACAACTTTCTTTTTTTGCTCAAATGTTGCTGTTAGAAGTTAAATTCATATAATTCATAAATTTATATAAATCACTAAAAATATTTTTATATTTATAATTATCAGAGAAAGTTCATTTTGGTGCTTATCAGTTTTCCTATACATATCAGTGAATGTGTAATTGAGATGCATTAAATTTGCAAGAAAAGCACTATGAATTTCAGCCAGTTTATTAATATTAGTTTAAAGTGATTAATGTGCTGACATATCACCAACCTGCTCAGTGCAGCACCAGTGTATCTATGTCTACATTAATAACATTTGAAGTTATTTCTAAGCGATTTGAAGAGTCTGTTGTAGTGAGCAGAGTTTCCTCTGAGTCAGATACACAATAAAACAAAACAGAACAGCAAAACAAAGCAACACTGGGGTGTAGAACCTTAAAGATAAGACAAAGATGACAAGAAAACCAGAGAGAGAGAGAAAAGAAGAGAAACAAAGTGAAAAGGAGACAAAAATCAACAAAGCAGCATATTCTTAAAGAGAAGTAATGCACTGGCTAGCTCAGCAACACCAAAAGGCCTGAAAGACCCCAACAAACATGTAGAAGAACACCGAAAGAGAGGTTATACTTTCATAACATCTGGCTCTGCCGAGAACACACTCGAGGCATATCATTGTCAGAGTTTGCAATCAAGAGCCTCGTTCATGAATGTAAATACAAAAGGTCCAAACAAGGACTCAAGAACAGGTAGAGCAGAGTAGACTGTTCCAGAAAAGCATCGAAAAGAGCCTTCTCAATTGTGAAAAAGAAAACAATATTTGGACATAAGAAAGATTTCCTTGTGCCAGAATGATGGAAAGAGGAAAAGTATCAAAAAGGCTGTGAACAGCTCTACCATATAATCTATTAAATATGGCAAAAATATACTGTTTATTGATAGCAAGAAATGCTCTTGATTATTAATGGCTGTTAAGTGAATAGCACACTAACATCCATAGGCTGCACTGATATTCACTAACAGAAATGAAGCAAACCACATGGTGGGTAGTTTGAGTGGGTGGTTGGGCTGTTCACAGCAAAAAAGACACAGAGCCAAGTATGTGGTGAGAGCTGGAAATATTTTAGTCACTTAGGTAACAGTGGGTATTTATCCAGGTTTAAATCTGTCCTCGTTGCCCTCATGTCTTCATGTAAGCATTATTTCACTGTGAGTCCAGTCACAGTGACTACAATCTGCAGATTTGTAGCAGATGCATGAGCTGCTTGATTATGGCAATCACTGTAACCACAATGTGGCAGGGGTGTGGCCCAGGAGGCATCCTTGTCAGATGCCCGAACCACCTCAGCTGGCTCCTTTCGATGTGGAGGAGCAGCGGCTCTACTCTGAGCCCCTCCCGGATGGCTGAGCTTCTCACCCTATCTCTAAGGGAGAGGCCAGCCACCCTTCGGAGAAAGCTCATTTCCGCCGCTTGTATCCTCGATCTCGTTCTTTTGGCCACTACCCACAGCTCGTGGCCATAGGTGAGGGTAGGGACGTAGATCGACCGGTAAATTGAGAGCTTCGCTTTTACACTCAGCTCCCTCTTCACCATGACTTCACCAATCCGTCTGTCGATCTCCGGCTCCCTTCTCCCATCACTCGCGAACAAGACCCCGAGATACTTGAACTCTTCCACTTTGGGCAGGAACTCATCCCCGACCCGGAGTGGGCACTCCACCCTTTTCCGACTGAGAACCATGGCCTCAGATTTGGAGGTGCTGATCCTCATTCCCGCTGCTTCACACTCGGCTGCGAACCGTTCCAGTGCGAGCTGGAGGCCATCACCCGATGAAGCCAACAGAACCACATCATCCGCAAAGAGCAGAGATGAGATTCTGAGGCCACCGAAGTGAAAGCCCTCCGCCACTTGGCTACGCCTATGTTGAGCTCGAAGAGTTTTCTTCTTCTTCGGCCATGTTCTCTCAATAATACACACCCTTTGTTTGTTGCTTACTTTTCCCGTTTCTTTTATTGACAGCAACACCGGAGGGAAAACCATACATTCATTTTAGCAGTTCGCGCTTCACAACAACATACGGAACAGGAAGTGAAGTCACCTATAATCACCAAAATAAAATCATTTCCAAAATAAAATGACAATCAGAAAACGTCTTTTACAACATAAGATAAATTAATATATTTACTCGTGAGAACACAAATCTAACACCCCCCCCCCCCCCCCCCCCGTTCTCATGCTGTTAACCCATAGCATCTTATGCATTTCCAAAGAACCATTTTTGAAACTTTCTGAGTCTCCCTCTTGCAACTGGTTTTGTCAGTATGTCTGCAGCCATTTCTTCTGATGGACAGTGTTCAATATGGATTTTCCTTTCATTTACCGCTTCACGAATGAAGTGATATTTCACATCAATATGCTTTGACCTCTGTCTGTTCACTGGGTTTTTACTCAAAGCAATGGCCCCTTGGTTATCCCCAAACAGTTTAGTACAGGTGTACCTTTTTCTGTCCATGCCATTTAACAGTTGGCTTAAATACATGCTTTCCTGAGTAGTGGTTGCAAGACCAATGTATTCAGCTTCGCATGTTGAGAGTGCCACTGTAGGCTGTTTCTTTGTTTTCCAAGATATTACTGGTCCCTCTTTAGTAAGTGCAAAACAGTAGCCTGTTGTACTGCGTCTGTCTTTTACAGAGGATGCCCAGTCAGAGTCACTGTAAGCGATTAGATCTAGATCCTCACTGCTTTTCCTAAAGATCAGTTCAAAGTCATTTGTGCCTTTTAGGTACCTGAGGACTTGTTTTGCCGTTACTAAGTCCTCTGTCGTGGGTTGAGCTAGTGTTTGAGATAGTCTGCTAACAACCCAGCTTATATCTGGTCTTGTACACGTCATGGCATATATCAGACTGCCCACTATTTCTCTGTACTCTCTTGAGTTAACTGTCTCATTTGCATCACTTCCTCCACATGTAGTAGTATCAGTTTTTAGTTCACACGGTGTGGATCTGGGTTTGCATTCTGACATCCCAAAGCGTTCCAACATTCTTTGAATGTACCTCTTCTGATTCATCCTGATTTCACTCTGTTTTTGTATAAACTGTATCCCAAGAAAACTGGATATTTTCCCCAGGTCTTTCATGTTAAACTTTGACCTCATTGTTTCTTTGAATGTATTTAACAAGTTAGTATTGCTAGCCGCAATGATCAAGTCATCTACCCAGATGATAACCAGTAGAGTTTCATGTTCAATGTCCTTCCTGTATACACAGTGATCAGAAAGGTTTCTTTCAAAGTCATTTTGTTCAACGTAGTCGTTCAAGAGTTTGTACCAGTTTCTACCTGATTGTTTTAACCCGTAAAGGGATTTCTTTAATTTGTACACCAAATTTTCTCCTGACTCTGTTTGCTCAAAACCTTCTGGTTAGTCCATGTATATTTCTTCCTCAATGGGAGCATGCAAATATGCATTTTTAACATCCATTTGGTGGATAATAAGATCATTCTGGAATGCTATTTGCATTAGGGTTCGCACAGATGTCGTGTTTGCTGTTGGTGCAAATGTCTCTTGGTAGTCTATTCCTTGTGTCTGGTTGTAACCTTTTGCTACAAACCTGGCTTTGAATATTTGTCCTTGTTCATTTTCTTTGAGGGCGTAGACCCATTTTCCTCCAATGGTATTTCTACCAGTAGGTAAAGTAGCCAGTTCGAATGTGTCATTCTCTTTCAGAGAGTTGATTTCTTCTGCCATTGCCTGTTTCCACCTTGGTGCCTCTGGTGACATCAGCGCCTCTTTATAGGTTTGGGGAATTCCACAGGTTGCTTTGTAACAATAATCAACACTTACAGAGGTTACATTAGCTACCTCTTTGCAGTTAGATGTGTAATCCTCTAAATATTTAGGAGGTTTCCTTTCTCTGTTAGGGTAGCGTTCAGTTTGGTTTTGCTCATCACCCTCATTTCTTTCTAAGTCAGGGTTTGGTTCATTTGTGTTGGTTTCCTCTTCCCTAGGAGGTCTGTTCTCTGCTGCATTTTCATTTTGTTGTTCTGTACTTTCTTTTGAAGGCACTACATGCTCATAAGTCTGAATTTCTGTGTCATATTCATCAGTCTGTGTTTGTTGTTCAACAGTGTTCTTTTTGATAAATCTCACGAGTCTGTGTTTTGACACTTTTCCTGTGTGGGCGTTATAAACCAGGTATGCTGGGCTATTTTTACTATAACCCACAAATATTCCTTTTTCACATCTGGGATCAAGTTTCTTGTGATCATGTATGTATGCATAACAGTGTGACCCAAATATCCACAGTTTTGAGAGATCTGGTCTTTTCCCTGTTAACATCTGATATGGTGTACTTTTAGTCCTGTTACTGTAGCATCTGTTGCGGGTGTGTGCTGCATTTTGAATGGCATAAGGCCATAATTCTTTTGGCAGCCCTTTTTCTAGTAAAAGACACCTCCCCATTTCAAAGAGAGTTCTCCATTGCCTCTCAGCTGTGCCATTCTGATGGGGAGAATATGGTGCAGATGTCTCATGCTTTATGCCCTTTTCCCGTAAAAGAGACTGGAAGGAACTGCTTGTGAACTCGGTGCCATTGTCTTATCTAATGCACTTAACACTGCCGTATGGTGCACAGTCAGCTAGAAACTTTGCTGTGGCCTCTGTGGTGTCACTTTTCTGTTTTAGAAAGTAAACTGATACTGCCCCTGAAAAATCATCCGTAAATAATATAGCGTATTTATGACCACTTTGGCCACTTGGTTCAATGGGGCCGGCTAGATCAGTGTGCACCAACTGTAATGGCTCACTCGCTTTTGGGTCGCTTTGTC
This sequence comes from Pelmatolapia mariae, assembly GCF_036321145.2. Classification (NCBI taxonomy): domain Eukaryota; kingdom Metazoa; phylum Chordata; class Actinopteri; order Cichliformes; family Cichlidae; genus Pelmatolapia; species Pelmatolapia mariae. The sequence goes on along the minus strand of NC_086230.1, from coordinate 2,384,646 downwards.
TGTTTCTGTTGTTAGTGAATTTCCCTTCTGTGCACACATTACAATCTAACAGCCTGTGATTTTCATGCCATCTACAACATCAGGTAGCTTTAACACATCGCTAACATTACAATGTCCTAAAATTTCGTGCCATGTTTTCACATCACAAGTGAGATTAACAGTGACACAGGACATCATGTCATTGAATGATGTTTCATTGTTTACCGTTTTCAAATAGTAGAGTCTGTTGTATTCTTCGATGGAGAAGACTGTCCCATCTTTGTTCACTAGTTCATTCTGTCCCTTCTTGAAGACCACCTGTGCTCCATAGGTTATAGCTGCCTTCACTGAGAATATGCTCTGAGGGTAGGAAGGGATGAACAGAGCATCTCTCAGTGTGATGGTGGTACAGTGTCCTTGTATGTCCCGTAGAGAGACGTTGGCATCTCCCCTCTTGAGTGCGACGTTGTTTGTCCTGGATCCATCAGCGAGCTCCATGTAGTGTTTCTCAGGATCAAAAGTCTCATCAAACTTTATGAACTTGTTCTTCTCTGTAGTGATGTGTGAAGTAGCACCACAGTCCACCATTAGTCCTTCTCTTATTATGTCAGTAGGCAGAAGTCTTTGACTAACTTTGACTAACTGACTACAAAAGTCTGCTCTTCTTTCTTGTCCTCTTGTTTTTCTACAGTTAGTTTCGCATCATCTCTGTACTTGGTTTTTCTTCTACATGTCTCATCACTGTGTGTCGAGCTTCTATGGTAGCTACACCACTTAGGTGTTCCCTTTTGACGACAATCTTTTACAAAATGTCCTCGGTTTCCGCATCCATGACAGGTGATTGATGTTAAATCAACCTTCATCACATTATCCGCTTTTACTTTGTTATCAAATTTCTCTGTTTCCTCGTAACTTCGTAGGTTGCTTTTGAATTGTGTGAATGTTAAATCTTCACTGCTTTGAGTTGTGTGAATAGCAAATGGCTTGTAAGCTTCAGGAAGCCCCTTTAAAATCATAGCGATAATAAGTCCATCACTGATGACTTCTTTTGCATTTCTTAGGGAGGTCACTGCTTTTTCAGCCCGGATAATATAATCTGTCACTGTCTCATCTGGTTTCTTCTGTAAAGACGTCAGCTCTGTGTACAGTGCGATGATTCTGGGCTTTCCTTTACTATCGTAGTGGTCACATAGTATTTTTAAAGCTTTTCTTCCGTCGTCAGTCGCATCTCTCATTACCAGTGAAAGGCTTTTATCATCGAGAAACTGAATCAGTTCAGCGTAGCATTCAGCATTCTTCTCTGCATCTGGGTTAGTGGCTGATAATATAGTGTCCTTTAGACCAATGATCCGCATGTGGCCGAGAAACTTTGCCTCCCAAAGTTCGTAACTGTTTTCGTCTCCGTTGAACACTAACCTCTGCCATCTTCCTCCTGTTGTGTCACGTCTGGGCCCATAACCTGTTGAGCTCGAAGAGTTTTCTTCTTCTTCGGCCATGTTCTCTCAATAATGCACACCCTTTGTTTGTTGCTTACTTTTCCCGTTTCTTTTATTGACAGCAACACCGGAGGGAAAACCATACATTCATTTTAGCAGTTCGCGCTTCACAACAACATACGGAACAGGACGTGAAGTCACCTATAATCACCAAAATAAAATCATTTCCAAAATAAAATGACAATCAGAAAATGTCTTTTACAACATAAGATAAATTAATATATTTACTCGTGAGAACACAAATCTAACAGCCTAGAAATCCTGTCCATAAAAATTATGAACAGAATCGGTGACAAAGGGCAGCCCTGGTGGAGCCCATCACCCACCGGGAACGAGTCCGACTTATTGCCGGCAATGCGAACCAAGCTCTTGCAACGGTTGTACAGGGATCGAATGGGCCAGACACCCCATACTCCCGCAGCACCTCCCACAGGACACCCCGAGGGACACGGTCGAATGCCTTCTCCAAGTCCACAAAACACATATAGACTGGTTGGGCAAACTCCCATGCACCCTCAAGTATCCTTGAGAGGATAAAGAGCTGGTCCAGTGTTCCACGACCAGGACGAAAACCGCATTGTTCCTCCTGTATCTGAGGCTCAACTAGCGGACGAACTCTCCTTTCCAGCACCCTGGCATAGACTGGCTGAGGAGTGTGATCCCCCTATAGTTGGAACACACCCCTTCTTAAAGATGGGGACCACCACCCCGGTCTGCCAGTCCAGGGGTACTGCCTCCCTTCTCCACGCAACATTGTAGAGGCGTGTCAACCAGGACAGCCCTACAACATCCAGAGCCTTCAGGAACTCGGGGCGGACCTCATCCACACCAGGGGCTCTGCCACCAAGGAGTTGTTTAACTGCCTCAGTGACCTCGCCCCCGGAAATTGGCGGGTCACCCCCGTCATCCCCAGACTCTGCTTCCTCCTCAGAAGACGTGTCAGTGGGATTAAGGAGGTCCTTGAAGTATTCCTTCCACCGTCCGACAATTTTCTCAGTCGAAGTCAGCAGCGCTCCGCCAGCACTATACACAGTGCAGGTAGAGCACCACTTTCCCCTCCTGAGACGCCTGACAGTTTGCCAGAATCTCTTCGAGGCAGTCCGAAAGTCTTTTTCCATGGCCTCTCCGAACTCCTCCCACACCCGGGTTTTTGCTTCAGCCACTGCCCGAGCAGCATTCCGCTTGGCCTGTCGGTACCTGTCGGCTGCCTCCGAAGTCCCACAGGCTAACCAAGCCCGATAGGACTCCTTCTTCAGCCTGGTGGCTCCCTTCACCTCTGGTGTCCACCATTTGGTTCGGGGATTACCACCACGGCAGGCACCAACCACCTTGCGGCCATAGCTCAATGCAGCAGCTTCGGCAATGGAGATGCTTAACATGGTCCATTCGTACTCAGTGTCCCCAGTCTCCCTCGGAATGCTGTTGAAGCTCTGCCGGAGGTGTGCGTTGAAGATCTCGCGGACTGGGGCCTCTGCTAGGCGTTCCCAGCACACCCTCACTACGCGTTTAGGTGCACCGGGTCTGTCCAGCGTCCTCCCCCGCCACCTGATCCAACTCACCACCAGGTGGTGATCAGTTGACAGCTCAGCCCCTCTCTTTACCCGAGTGTCCAGAACATATGGTCGCAGGTCTGGTGATACGATTACAAAATCGATCATCGACCTGCGTCCTAGAGCGTCCTGGTGCCACGTGCACCTATGGACACTCTTATGTTTGAACAAGGTGTTTGTTATGGCCAAACTGTGATTTGCACAGAAGTCCAATAACAAAACACCGCTCGGGTTCAGATCAGGGAGGCCGTTCCTCCCAATCACGCCCCTCCTGGTCTCGCTGTCGTTACCCACATGAGCATTGGAGTCTCCCAGTAGGACTACAGAGTCTCCAGGTGGAGCACCTTCCAGCACCCCACCCAGGGACTCTAAGAAGGCTGGGTACTCTGAACTGCCACTCAGCGCATAAGCGCAGATGACAGTCAGGACCCGTTCCCCGACCCTAAGGCACAGGGAACAAACCCTCTCATCCACCGGGAAGAACCCCAACGTACCGGCAGCAAGCCGAGGGGATATTAGAATACCCACCCCAGCCCGCCGCCTCTCACCATGGGCAACTCCAGACTGAGACAGAGTCCAGCCCCTCTCCAGGAGACTGGTTCCAGAGCCCAAGCCATGCGTAGAGGTGAGCCCGACTATATCTAGCCGGTACCTCTCAACCTCACGCACTAACTCAGGCTCCTTCCCTACCAGAGAGGTGACATTCCATGTCCCAATTGCCAGTCTTGGTAGCCGGGGATCAGTCCGCCAGGGCCTCCGCTCCTGGCCGCCACCCGGCACACAATGCACCCGACCCCTACAGCGCCTCCTGCGGGTGGTGGGCCTGCGGGAGGATGGGCCCATGTCTCCTTTTCGGGCTAAGCCCGGCCGGGCCCCATGGACTAAGGCCCGGCCACCAGACGCTCGCCCTTGGGCACCCTCCCCGGGCCTGGCTCCAGGGCGGGACCCCGGTAACCTTATCCCGGGCAGGGTAAACTGTTCCCTCGATGTTTTTCTCATAAGGGTCGTCTGAATCGCTCTTTGTCTGGTCCCTCACCCAGGACCAATTTGCCATGGGAGACCCTACCAGGGGGCAAAAGCCCCCAGACAACATAGCCCCTGGGATCCCTGGGACACACAAACCCCTCCACCACGATAAGGTAGCGATTCACGGTATTATAAGAAAGTGAAATCAATTGGGAACGACAGCAACTGGTAGGCAATATAAAATCACAGAGCTGGGTCAGTAGATGCTGAGTCACATCATCCGCAGAGCTTGCCAACTGTCTGCAATTGGTACAGAGTTCCAAACTTCATATGACCTTTAGATTAGTTGAATAACAGGGTATCCGTCTGGGCATTCCGATGGACTAGTCTGGGTTTGGTGATTGCCAAATGGTATGGTATGGTACATGTCTGTGTGACACAAAAGGACGTGATGCGCCTGGTGTTGCAAATGTTTATTTGCAAGGTTTCTTTGTGCTTTTTGTCTGTGCAGCTTTCCAGCTATCTTAGCTGCTCAGCACACCACACATACCGCTCTCCTCTTTCGTAGTCACGGGGAGAGTCAACCGCCCACCTGATTGCCAGGTGCTTCTTCTCAACAGCACTGTACCAGGCTTCCCACTCTGACAGGATGTGGACTCAGCACCCAGTCCATGAAGTGCTGGAAAGTGACAGGGGCTCCAAACAAGCTGATTAAAAGTGTGACAAATTGGTACAAACCATCCTAAGTGGAGAAAGCTGTTTTTTCCGTCTGCTGACTGTGATCCAAACAAAAATGAATCTTTGGTGTGCAACATTTACATCTATATGGCCTTAATAAGGAAGATATTTACCTTTGTATTCTGCTTTTTCGCATATACCCAACTAGGGTTGGATTAGCACGCTAACATATTTGGTTGGTGTCCAACAGTGTATTTTTAAAACATAGTACAGATTGTAAAAAAGAAAAATCAGCTTTACTGTCATTATTTGGATTTTTAGGTACATGGCTCCACAGCTCGAGAGATTAATCTGTGGTTTGGCCTGAGGGGGATGGTCCAGGAGGGAGGTGTGCTTTCACTCTGGAGGGGAAATGGCATCAACGTCCTCAAAATTGCCCCTGAATCCGCCATTAAGTTTATGGCCTACGAACAGGTCAGTGGACAAACAGTGAGGAAGTGGAACTATGTCTTCTGTTCTCTTAAGTGTTTACTTAACTCGTGGTAGAAAAAGTAGTAACTGTATATTAGTTTACAGTGGGAAAAAAATAATAGTCCACTCTACTGTGTCCTTTTGAAATCTTTCATTGCTTGTGGTTTCCCCTCCTCCTGCTCCTCACTCTTCCTACTCCAGATCAAGTGGCTGATCCGAGGTAATAAAGAGGGGGGCAGTTTAAGGGTACAAGAGAGGTTCATTGCTGGGTCGCTTGCAGGAGCTACTGCCCAGACTATCATCTATCCCATGGAGGTGAGTTTAAAATTTGTGTCAGTCATTTCCTCTTGAAGATATGTTTTTTTTAGATAGATAGATAGATAGATAGATAGATAGATAGATAGATAGATAGATAGATAGATAGATAGATAGATAGATAGATAGATAGATAGATAGATACATAGATAGATAGATAGATAGATAGATAGATAGATAGATAGATAGATAGATAGATAGAGGTTCAATGTCCCAAACATGAGCTCAGTAATGAGTAGCTCCACTATTATTGTTGATCACTTCAAAATTTCGTTGCGGCATGCTTGATGGAAGCTTTTCCATGAGGTGAGTGGGAACATTTCTCCAAGTGGTAAAGACGGCCACCTGAAAGGAATCTACTGTCTGGATCTGTTGTCCATTTTTGTAAACTTCCCTTGCCATCCATCCCCAAAGGTTCTCAGTTGGATTTAGATCAGGGGAACACGCAGGATGGTCCAGAAGAGTGATGTTATTCTCCTGGAAGAAGTCCCTTGTCCTGCAGGCATTGTGTACTGTAGCATTGTAGCACCCCAGACCATTATGGCGCCCCCTCCACTGTGGAGCGTGGAGAACATCTCAGGTGGGATCTGCTTGTTATGCCGGTAACATTGGAAACCATCAGGACCATCAAGGTTACATTTTTTCTCATCACAGAATAAAACTTTCTTCCCCCACCCCACCCGACACAGAGTCACACACACTAAACATATTAAAGATTGTAACTTAACATATTTTATTGTGAAAACTGTTGTCAGAACCATCCTGAATTTTACATTGAGAATAGCAGACAAATCAACAATACAGCTCTTCCAGTTAATGGCTAATTAATATTGTACTGAACACGGTCCAAAAGATTGAGTAAGCCACATCAGTGTCTACTGTCTGTTTACTATCATAGCCAAGTGGCTAACAAAGGCAACCAGAAGTTTTCCCAATACCTACTAATGAATGTTATCTTGTTTCAGGATACATAATACCTGCCATTGTCTTTTGTTTGTTTCTCCTCTTCTTTTCTCTTTTTTTCTAAACTGAGGACCTGATGGCTCTGACCTTTTCTTGTCAATCTTCCATCAGTAATTTTGCACTCCAGTATCAACAACCAACCCCACAACATACACTAATAGACACCTTATGCACAGATTCAGTTTCTATAGGGGTTTTTTTTGGATTTCACACAACCCAGGAAAAATAATTCATACATAGTGGGCTTGGATTGACAATATTACGAATGATTATTATTATTATTTTTTTAAATATTTATTTATTTTTATTTTGTGAGCTTGTTATTAGATGCTGCTCCAGCCAGCCAGAGAATCCCCTGCTGTCCCGCCCCTCTCCTCCATTTACGAGGTGCCCTTACTCCTCGCAAATGGGCAATAGAAAACCATTCGGTGCCTATGCAATCCCTAAAATTCGCTAGCATGATGTTGGGGCAGCATGAGTGCGAGCAATCTTTTTTTCCCCAATGCCATGATGCCGCCCCCACCACGATGCTGCCCTGGGCAGCTGCCCGTGTTGCCCATATCAAAAACCACCACTGGTCCCATGTTTGGTGCTCTGTTGCAAAGTCCAAATGGTCAGTTCTGTGGGTATTTAAGGAGGCCTTTGAAGACGTTTTTTGTTTTTGAAGCCCTTCAGTCTCAGATGCCTGATGTACTATCAAGTGATATCAACATTAATGTTTCCTTTGAGCTTCAGTTTAGTCACAGGAGAGTTTCACAGGATCCTCTGGCCCTGTCTTAGGGATAGGCATGAAGCCTCTTTCAGGGTCAATTAAAGGTTGTAGTCCATCCAAATTTGACAGTTTAGGGCATTACATGAATTTGGAGTAATGGTGCTGCAGGGGCACATGTGTGGGCTTACTCAGTTTATTTCCATTTTTAATATACCAAAAATCGTTCAAACTTTTTCTTTAATCTGTTCTCCCAAATTCTTAAACAACTTAACATCAAGCTTAACAGGGCTTCAGCCTATCATGCTCAAAGTCAGGGGAGCTTCGGGGTGTTTCCATCAAACACGGAACTCCCACTAAATGCAATCAAATGTGGGAGACTGCGAGGAGGGTTTGCCATGGTTGATCCTGGCTAATGGAGAGAGCACACATTTAGCCCTTATAAATTATTGTTTGGACATAAGTAGTTAAAAGGAGTCAAACCCTCTTAAAGGTGGTAGCGGTGGCTAGCTCTGTATTTTGTTTGCAGCTGGGGAGGCATGGCATAGGAAATCTGGCTTCTGCTCAGAGTAAGAAGAAAAATGTTTGGTAAAAGACGTTTCACCTCTCATTTAAGAGGCTTCTTTAGTTAAACTGAAGAAATGCTACCGTAAAGCACAACTGTATTAGTGGAAGAATTAGAAAATAGGCGTTTAAAGAAACCATAGACCAGTTCTACCTTCTTTGACTCATTGAAGAAGAACCTCTTGCTACTGTTTCTACTCACTCCTGTGTTAATTTTGGATTTGTATGTGTTTTTTTCTTCTATTCCCTATGCTGGATAGGTGCTGAAAACTCGCCTTACATTAAGGAAGACCGGACAGTACTCAGGTATGGCTGACTGTGCCAGACAGATTCTGAAGACTGAGGGTATCCGAGCATTCTACAGAGGATACCTGCCCAATACAATGGGCATCATTCCATATGCTGGCATTGACTTGGCTGTGTATGAGGTATGTACTGCTTTCTGTACACTCTCTGTGTATAAAGAGTTACTTCAGATCAGAAGCATTAGCATGTTTGTTCCTTTCATGGGCCAGCTGAGTCTCGCCATGTGTGGTTATGGCACCGCCTCTGGGCAGATTCCTCATCAGCTCACCTGACATCCGCACCTGTTCGTGATTTGAAGCAATCAGCCAGTGGTTTAAAGCCAGCATTGTCAGCTGTCCTTACCCGGTTCTTCTGCTAACCTCTGTTAGTACAGGCCACCTCAGTTGTCTATGTTTTGCTGTTTTCATGCATTGCTAACCCGTGTTCTCCTTCTACTCCTAATATTTTCCATTCGATCTCTCATACGCACCACTTGCATTTGGATTACCTCCACACCTGAACACTGTACTCCCACGCACGCATAATGTAGATATAACAGGTGGTCATTTGAGTTATTGTTGTCTTCTGATCTACTCATTCTTGTTTGACTTCTGGCAGACAGATTGTATTTTTGCCCAGAGAAGTAACACTTACTCACTTTACTTCTCTGTAAACCCTAGAGATTGTTTGTGCAGAAAAATCCCAGTAGGTTCTAAAAAAACCCATCCCATCCCATCTTGCACTAACAACCATGCCACATTCAGTACTTAATTCACCATTCTGCCCCATTCTGAATTTCAACAGGTCATCTTGACCATGTGTTCCTGACATATATTTGGCTGATTACATATTTGCATTATTGAGCAGCTAAACAGACTATCTAACAAAGTGGTTGTCAGTGTATACGTTTCAGTTCATTTCTTTCCCCTTCCTTTTTCTCTTCCTCTTTCTTTTAACTTTTAACTGCTCTCCTTTATTAGTGTGTTAACATTTTTCACTGCTCATGCTTTAAGACCCTGAAGAATGCCTGGCTCCAGAGGTACTGTGTCAACTCAGCAGACCCAGGAGTTTTGGTCCTGCTGGGCTGTGGTACTGTCTCCAGCACCTGTGGCCAGCTAGCGTCATATCCCCTCGCTCTCATCCGGACTCGCATGCAGGCACAGGGTGCGATATGATGTAAATGATAGATTGTAGGCAGTTTACATTAACCAAAACATTGGAACGATTTAGCAATAAGTCTGTCCCATAGATTACTCTCTGTAGCTTACATTGTTCTCATTTTTACTTTCAGCCATTACTGAGGGTAAACCCAAGCTGACCATGGTGGGTCAGTTCAAATACATCATATCTCATGAAGGTGTGCCAGGTCTGTACCGAGGCATCACGCCCAACTTCCTCAAAGTTATTCCTGCTGTCAGCATCTCCTATGTGGTCTACGAGCACATGAAGAAGGTCCTTGGAGTGGTTTACTAGACTGATGCGACAAACACAAAGAACTGTGGAGGCAGAAACACATTTTGCTTGTTAGAAGAAGCAGAAGTGGAGAATTAAGCTTCTCGGGCCTCTGAAGAGAGAAGATGAAGGATCAGTGCACCGATGCCATAAAACATCTGTGGACACCATCAACTTCCAACCTTTTTAAAGTGCAGGTACTAGGTCAGCAGGATAAATTTATTGATCTTGGAGAGGAGAATGAGGCTAATGATGCCCACTCTAACACTAATATGTTATGCTTGAGGAATCATCAAAAAGTTCTTAGGAATGAAAATTCTTACCCTATTCTCCTCACCCTTATCCAGATGGACTCACTTGCGGCTGCTATTTTTTGTGTTCTCCTTCTCCATCCAATGTCTCAGCACATTTCAGTAGAACTCCACATTTACATTGTCATAAATTTATAGTGCACAGTACATGTCACAAAAAAAGGACAAGGATTCTCCTGATCTTGTTTCTCACTTTTTTCCATGGCCCTTTTTCCAGAATGTTTGGATAACGTCTCATACAAGCAAGAGTTGAATCCCAGAATTTTTGTCATGTAAGCCAGCGTTCCCCAACCCCCGGGCCTCGGACCGGTACCGGTCCATGAGTCGTTTGGTACCGGGCCGCGAGAGTTGAGGCTCAGGTGTGAAATGTATGGTTTTCAGGGTTTTTATCGGTTTTCAGCGTTATTTTGTTGTCGTTTTTATCGTTAACTCGGTTTTCCTGGGTCTTTTCACGTGTGTTATGAATAAATCTTCTTTTTTTCGGTACCGGTACTAGTTTTATTTTGTTGTATTTATCCGCGACACCTTAAAGGCCGGTCCGTGAAAATATTGTCGGGCATAAACCGGTCCGTGGCGCAAAAAAGGTTGGGGACCGCTGATGTAAGCGACATTTTGGGTTGGTTTAAAGGTATCAATATGTAGTATATCAATATCTGATAATGATTTAGGAAAGGTCACAAAATACATGAGATTCCAACAACAGGTTATCAGATTCCAAAAAGGAGGACTTCTCATAATTTTGTCGAAACAAACGTGAGGTAAACAGCTGGGTTTGCTTGTTCAAGTTATAAAATAATATAGAAGCAGTGTGTGCATGTGAGCTGCAGCATGACTTAGCTGTGCATTGCTGTAAACCTTTGAAACCTTTAACTGTTTTGCTGCTAGCTATTGCTGGAAACTACATTGAAATAAATGGAGAAGATGGATTTCTTGCATGTAGTGAAAATGTGGATGTGAACACAAAACTTGGCTTGATATGAAGAGTTTATGCTCCATTTTTTTCAACAGTGTACCTTCCTGCAAGTTTCCAAAAGGAACAGGATGAGGAAAAAAAATCTTAGCTTAAACAAACCTGGCTGTAATCTTAAAAGGACTATAGGCCATCTCTTGACCTATGACAGACGGGATATGCTTCAAAATAGAAAACCTATGAAATGTCTGAACTTAGGAAATGTACCATTTTAAGAAAATATTAGCTTATTTTAAATTTAATATAAGCAACACATCTCAAAAGATTTGGGTGGGGACAACAGATGGCTGAAAATGTAAGTGGTACTAAAAAGTAATAGCTTGACAAACTAGCAACAGGTCTGCAACATGACTTTTAAAAAATATAAAATATAAATAATATAAAACATAAAGCAATGTTGGGAAGAGGTTCACCAGTCTGCAAAAACACTATGACTACAAATTGTGGAAAGATTTCATGGAAACATTTTGTTGCAGGACATAAAATGAGTTGAAATATCTCGTCATCTACAGTACATAATAACATCAGAAGAGTCTAGAAATCTTGAGAAATCTCTGTATACAAGGAACAAGACCAAAAATCTATATTGAATGCTTGTGATATTCAGGCCTATAAAAAACAAACAAAAACTGATTCTGTAATGGAAAACTGATAGGGGTTCGGGAGTGCTTTCAGAAATCATTGTTTGTGAAGACCGTCTGTTGTGCAGATTAAAATGTTGTCATGTAAAGAAGCCCCCATATATGAGCATCATCTTCTGGACCAAATTCATTTAAAATGGACTAAATAGACTGACAAACCAGAAAACCATTCTGTAGTCAGACAAATCAAAATCTGAAATTCTTTTTGGAAAACATGGAGAAAGCATCCTCCAGACCAAAGAGGAGATGGATCATACAGATTGTTATCAGCACACATGTCAAAAGCATGCATATCTGATAGCATGGAGGTATATTAGCACCTGTGGATTTGGTAGCTTGCATATCTGGAAAGGCGTCATCAATTGCAAAAGGTATATAAAGGCAGTGTTGGGGAGTAACGGAATACATGTACTGGCGTTACTTATTTAAAATACAAAATATGAGTAACTGTATTCCATTACAGTTACCATTTAAAAAGGTGATATTCAGAATACAGTTACTTTGTTGAAATAAATGGATTACACGGCGGTCTTTTCCTGTTTCATATGTTATGCCCTCTCTATTTTTGGTAATTCCACGCCGGTGGAAACCCAAACAAAACAGGCATTAAGAGGCTCTAATGCCTGTGTCTCAATCTCACGGCCCATGTTACCTCTGCTTGTGGCCCGCATAATGACGTGAAGAAATATTTTTAAAAATTATTGTTCAAAAAATGATTTAATATGAAGGCAATAGGAAGAGTGTTTCAGGCATATCTCTAAAGAATGTAGCCTGATGGGCAGTGTAGCCCAGTTGTATGTAAGCTATTAAGACTCGACTGTACACCGTGTTCGTGTTTTCCTCCGAAACAATAAGTTCCGTTGGAGCAGCCTTTCAACGCCTCTCTCTGTCTCTCGCTAGCAAAGTTGACCCAGACAACAAAGTAAAGCTAGTTTTCAGCTACGAGCCCGACACGAACCCGACGTATTAGCCAGAGGTCCCTTTACTACGGTTCGGAGCTGCGGACCTGTTTTACATAGGCGCGGAATAGTTTTCTATACGAGATCGCTGCAAAAAGTGCAGCCTTACCTAATGTCCACCTACTGTTACTCATTTATATTAAGGTTTAAACATCTAGTTGGTATTGGTATGGAGAGTAACCTTCAGTAATAGTAATAAATCACACAGCAATAGTACATTCATGTAGTTGTAAAAAGCATGATAATATATTACTCTCCATTGAGTAACGTAACGGAATACGTTACAAAATACATTTTGGGGCATGTAATCTGTAATCTGTAGTGGAATACATTTTAAAAGTTGCTGGACTTTCCCAAAAGTCCAGAAACTTCTTCCATCAGTTCCCAGATCTGTCCCAACATTTGAGATGTGTTCTGACATCAAATTTAAAATGAGCTAATATTTTTCTTAATATGGTGCATTTTCTCAGTTATAACATTTAATGTTTTCAGTTTCTGTTTTGAATAAATAGATTTTCTATATGTGAATAAAAATGGGTTCATTAGTTTTGAAAATCCTTGCATTCTGATTTATTTACATTTTACAGCATCCCAACTTTTTTGGAATTAGGGTTTTTTAAGGCATATCAGATTAATCAAAAAACAGTATATCTTTACAGTCATGATTCAGAGTCTTGATGTCTGACTGTGATGCATTCTAACCGTAACCTTGGCCCTAAGTGATTGGCTGGTATAGTGTTGAATATTACGAGGTTAAGTCCTCCAAGTTCCTTTCTTCCAGGACATCCCCATCTTTACTGTCACAAGTTAGGTTTGTTTCAGGAATCCTCCACCTCAGTCATCTGGCTGTAAGACTTCGCTATTGTTATTGCCCCACAGCCAACAAGCTGGTTAAGAAAACTAATTGTTCCCTCAGTAAGGGCATCTTTGAGTGGCTATTTGGATTTTTTGGCTAGGTTTTATTAAGTGTGTATCCAGCCAACGGTTACATTTTTTTCTGTCAGGGTTTTGTGAGTTGAATAAACTAAAACCACTGTGGTTTATAACCTGATCATATCAAAGAATTACCTGCACACTGCACTAAGAAGCAGGGTTAGTGGCTATTACACACTGAAGTGCTGCTTCCGCTCCTGACTGACCCTGTTTGTCCATTAGCCTGTGGTTAATAGCCAGAAGACGGCCTCACCTGGGCACCTAGGGCTAAGCAGAAGTGAGAAGTGAAATGAGGCTCCTAGTTTATGTATTTATTACTTCTAGGCTGGACTACTGCTATTCTTTATTATCGGGATGATCTAAAAGCTTTAAGATTTATATTGTCTTCTCTTTATTTGCTTCCTGGTAAATTTAGACTCAAATTTTAAATCCTTCTTGTCACATACAGGTCCCTGAGGCATCAGGGCCTGCTGACTGTGCATCACATGAGGCTGAAAACTAAAGGAGACAGAGCTTTTGCAACAGTGGCCCCCAGACTTTGGAACTTTCTCCTTCTGAGCTTGAGATCTGTGGATCTTGTGGTCTCTTTCATAAAAACACCCAAAAAGTCATCTTTTTTCACTTGCTTTTTGTTAACTTTTGCTTTTATCTTCTAGCATTTTAGTGTGAAACACTTAGAGATGCTTATCTTGAAATGTGCTATACAAATAAAACTTTACTTGCTCTCAACCATGTTATGGTTAGTTAGTTACCACGGTGGTTTAGCTAAGAGAGCCACTGTCGTGAAACAGAAAATGCAGGTTTTAAGCTTGACGCAGCTCACTGAGATATGAATATCACGTTGTAGTACACATCTGTTTTTGTACTCAACCATGTTATTGACTCAAGTGGTAAAACAAGTTTGTTTCCACTATTAGGGAGAACAGTTTTCTTACATATTTTGCAATGTACTGGGCTTTGTTGGTTATTGAACTAGTTAATTCAGTTTTCTTTGTATAGCACCAAATCATAACAACAGTTCCCTTAAGACACTTTATATTACATGGTAAAGACCCTACAATAACAGAGAGGAAACCCCAACAATCAAATGACCTAATGACAAAGGCCTTAAGAACATCACCTTCACTAAAGCTGTTTCTGTGTTGTGATGAGTTCTTAAACCTGACTGAAATTCTTCAAATAAGCCATTCCTCTACAGATCATCAGTTAACACTTTTACAATTACTCTTTCCAGATTTTTTTTAGATAAAAGGAAGGCTGGAGATTGGCCTATTATTAGCTAAGATAGCTGTGTCAAGTGATAGCTTTTTAAGTAATGGTTTATTTACTGTTATCTTAAAGGCCTAGCTCCCTTTTATGTACATAATCATCATCGTAAGCAGACAGTGGCTCTAATTCTACATAAAAGTTGTCCCAACAAAATTCCTGATATAACAAGGCCTACCCATTGACTTAGGGGCCAACTCAGACATGGGTGTTTGCTTACCTTCCTATTTGCATGTCTCCAGTTTTCTAGACTCCAGAAACCAGAAATAAGGGGGGCCCTCACTTTGAAATATATCCTTTTACGCTCTTCATTCCCTTAGACAGTTATCTATTTTTATGATTTAAGAGATGGAAGAATCAGCAGTGTTGGTTTTATGTTTAGAGGTAAGTTCCCTTGTTTGATCATTTAGACTTTGCTGAAACAGTACACTCAGTACACTGTGCTCCCAGCCTGCTTCGGTAGCAACATTTGGGAAAAGGTAAGTCAGAAATATGAAAAGTAGTCCGGTGCACTGTGCAATGCCTTAAAAGCTTGCAGGAGGCGTCATCTGGAATTATAGGCTGATTTAAACTGCAGGAATGTCTTAAAGACATAAAGACCTGGATGGCCGCTAACTTTCTGCTTCTTAATTCAGATCAAACTGAGGTTATTGTACTCTGCCCTGAAAATCTTAGAAATATGGTATCTAACCAGATTCTTACTCTGGATGGCATTACCTTGGCCTCCAGTAACACTGTGAGGAACCTTGGAGTCATTTTTGACCAGGACATGTCCTTCAACGCACATATTAAACAAATATGTAAGACTGCTTTCTTCCATTTGTGCAACATCTCTAAAGTTAGAAATATCCTGTCTCATAGTGACGCTGAAAAACTAGTTCATGCATTTATTACTTCCAGGCTGGACGACTGTAATTCATTATTATCAGGATGTCCAAAAAACTCCCTGAAAAGCCTTCAGTTAATCCAAAATGCTGCAGCAAGAGTCCTGACAGGGACTAGAAAGAGAGCAGATTTGTCCTGTATTGGCTAGTAGAATGGTTGTGAAGTGAAGTCATCCATCTTCACTGCTTCTACTCTATGGAGCTTCACTGTTACACCTGTGTCTCTGTCATTCACACACATGTATTCTGTCTTACTTCTACTGACTTCATTCCTCTTCTGTCCAGCACACAGCTCCACATTTTCGGCTCTCTTTCACCTGCTCTCTACTCCCGTTACAGATCACAATGTCATCTGCAAAAATTATAGTCAGTGAAGTGGCTGACTTTATCTTTCAATTTGTCCATCACCACTGAAAACAATAAGAGGCTCAGAGCAGATCCCTGATCGAATCCCATCCGTAGCTTGAACCTATCTGTCACTCCTACAGCACACCTCACCATCATCTTGTCTTCAAGATATACATTCTGTACTACCCTCACATACTTCTGTCACTTCCTCAAGATCAGAACTGATCATTGATGCAATTTTCTCTTTCTTGACAGCCATACTGCTGCTCGCTGATCATCACCTCTCATCTTAACCCAGCTTCAACAGCTCTTTCCCATTGCTTCATGCTGTGGTTTATCAGCTTTCTCTCCCTGTAGGTAAAAGGTTCACTGCCCTCTCTCCTAGACATCTTGCCTTCATCATGCCTTCACTCACTTCCTCTTTTTGATTTCCAAAGTCATCCTAGCTGCATTCTTCCCTGATACAACATTGCAATCTCCCATCTCTTACAAATTTTACCTTTGGTATAAGTTTTAGTCCATCTGCAGACACCTTCCTCCACACTTATACTTAACCCTTATGACCTCCCTCTTCTTGAAATATTTGTTCACCACACCCTGTGCATCCTTTTCAACAATCCAGTAATCATCTGTAGTGTGGGCATGTACATGTACTGTCTTATTAACACACTCTCTTCATTTGTTCACATTACCATCTCTATCCTGCACATCCTTTTCAGCTCTGCCTAGCTAACTTATAAGTCCTTTTAAGCTTGCCTCACATACAATTCACTATAAATTTTTTTTTTGCTTTTGCCACCTCGCTTTGTTGTATGCCTACCCTCATAATACTCCTGTCTACTTTGTTCATCTCCTACTTTTTCTTTGCTACCCTCTTGCTTTGAATACTTTCCTGTACCTCTTGATTCCATAATCAAATCTCCTTATCTTCTTTCCTCTGTTCAGGGGATACACCACGCACTAAAACATGCTGAAGATATTTTTTTCAAAAGTTTTCAAAATCAAAATCAATCAAATCAAAAGTTTTTGGATTTTTCATTTCCCCAGAAAATACATTCAAAAATAACACAATTCATTGTGCTACAAACTGAACTAAGAGGACAGAAACAAAGTATTAATTCTGTCGTGCTAGTATTGATGTAATATGAATACCAGGGTTGTTATCAATACTATCTGTATTTGGATAGCTCTGCCCCACCTCTAACTCCCATGTTAAAATGTTCAGTTCTACAGCATTTATGGTCTAGTACAGAAAATGGTTGTGGGATCTGTGGTTAGTTTTTGCCTTAGTAAAAGCTATATGTGGTATGAATTATTTTTAAACTCAGATTGGGTACTGTTAGTAAAGGGCTGTGGTGGAGGCGTGGTCCCTGGCTCAGGTGAAGTGGAGGGGTGGTGCAGTGAGCCCAAGGGGCAGTGCCAGGGAGGTTGGTGAACAGGGGCACAGAATCAACTTTTGAGGTTTCTCGCTGATATATAGTGGAGCCGGCACCCAGAGAGGAGGAGGGTGTGCTGGAGACCAGCTGGAAAACTGGTGGATCGGGTGCCAATTATATAACCGTCACATGTGTGCTATTGCAATAAACACTCCTCAAAATGTGAACAACATATGTGTGTCAGGTCAATCTTTACAAGGGCATAACAGCCCTGAGACACATATGTGCAAACGTAGGCAGTTGTAGCAGATAGATTATGCTTCACTAAGTCAACTCACTGAACTGTTTATGGTGTTGGTGCTTTTTGACGTGTTTCTATACTGATTATCTGACCAATAACATAGCCAGCTGACTAAATGGGTCTGTGCATTACATCGATAAAGCTTATGAATGCAATCTGGTAAGCTAATAACTTAACATATGGACAAATATACAACCTAGTTTCGACCTAAACAAAAACATTCTTTGCTACATCCATTATATCCATCCATTATAAGGGGAGAAGTCTGTAATACTCTGTAATTCTCAATGAAGCTGGTTATAAACTAATTAAGTTAACCCAGGGTTTCCCCTGGGGGGCAACTGAACTAAAAATTGGGGGCAACTGCCCCTCCAGCTGCCCCCAATTTTTATGTTCTTAAAATACTTGTAAAATCGAATTGTTTGTTTGTCCAAAAGCCTCTTATAACCTTCAAATTAAATTTTAATTCACCAAAATTATAATCTTAGGTCTCTGAAAAAATTTGTTACATGCCCATCCAGTCTGACTGAGTTGTGACATTCCTGAAATCTTTTAAGGAGCTTTCTTTTTAATATAAAAAAAATATAATAATAAATAAATCCCCCGCTCGCCCCTGCGGGCGGTCTATCCTTCAAGCTCGGGTCCTCTACCAGAGGCCTGGGAGCTTGAGGGCCCTGCGCAGTATCTTAACTGTTCCTAGGACTGCGCTCTTCTGGACAGAGATCTCCGATGTTGTTCCCGGGATCTGCTGGAGCCACTTGCCTAGTTTGGGAGTCACCGCACCTAGTGCTCCGATTACCACTGGGACCACCGTTACCTTCACCCTCCACATCTTCTCGAGCTCTTCTCTGAGCCCTTGGTATTTCTCCAGCTTCTCGTGTTCCTTCTTTCTGATGTTGCTGTCATTCGGAACCGCTACATCGATCACTACGGCCGTCTTCTCCTGTTTGTCTACCACCACTATGTCCGGTTGGTTAGCCACCACCATTTTGTCCGTCTGTATCTGGAAGTCCCACAGGATCTTAGCTCGGTCATTCTCTGCCACCCTTGGGGGCCTCTCCCATTCCAGGTTATACTCGGCACAGATGTTCCTGTACACTATGCCGGCCACTTGGTTATGGCGCTCCATGTATGCCTTGCCTGCTAGCATCTTGCACCCTGCTGTTATGTGCTGGATTGTCTCTGGGGCATCTTTACACAGCCTGCACCTGGGGTCTTGCCTGGTGTGATAGACCCCAGCCTCTATGGATCTTGTGCTCAGTGCTTGTTCCTGTGCTGCCATGATTAGTGCCTCTGTGCTGTCTTTCAGTCCAGCTTTGTCCAGACACTGGTAGGATTTCTGGATATCAGCCACCTCTGCTATCTGCCGGTGGTACATACCGTGCAGGGCCCTGTCCTTCCATGATGGTTGCTCGCCTTCCTCCTCTTTCTTGGGTTTCTGCTGCCTGAGGTATTCACTGAGCACGCTGTCAGTTGGGGCCATCTTCGTGATGTATTCGTGGATGTTCGTTGTCTCATCCTGGACTGTGGTGCTGACACTCACCAGTCCCCGGCCTCCTTCCTTCCGCTTAGCGTACAGCCTCAGGGTGCTGGACTTGGGGTGAAACCCTCCATGCATGCTCAGGAGCTTCCTTGTCCTATTGTCAGTGGCTTCTATCTCCTCCTTTGGCCAGCCTATTACCCCAGCAGGGTACCTGATCACGGGCAGGGCGTAGGTGTTGATGGCCCGGATCTTGTTCTTACCGTTCAGCGAACTCCTCAGGACTTGCCTGACCCTCTGCAGGTACTTGGTGGTTGCAGCTTTTCTAGCTGCCTCTTCATGGTTCCCATTCGCCTGCGGGATCCCCAGGTACTTGTAACTGTCCTCTATGTCTGCAATGTTGCCTTCTGGTAGTTCAATCCCCTCAGTTCTGACTACATTCCCTCTCTTTGTTATCATCCGACTACACTTCTCCAGTCCGAACGACATTCCGATGTCATTGCTGTATATCCTGGTGATGTGTATCAGTGAATCGATGTCTCGTTCACTCTTGGCATACAGCTTGATGTCATCCATGTACAGGAGGTGGCTGACAACTGTTCCGTTTCGTAGTCGGTATCCGTAGCCAGTCTTGTTAATGAGCTCACTGAGGGGGTTCAGGCCTATGCAGAACAGCAGTGGGGACAGAGCATCTCCTTGGTAGATCCCGCACTTGATGGTGACTTGTGCTATGGTCTTGGAGTTGGCCTCTAGTGTTGTACGCCACATCCCCATTGAGTTCCTGATGAAGGCTCTTAGGGTCCTGTTGATCTTGTACAATTCTAGGCATTCCAGGATCCATGTGTGGGGCATTGAGTCATAGGCCTTCTTGTAATCAATCCAGGCTGTGCACAGGTTGGTCAGTCTGGTCTTGCAGTCTCGGCTGACTGTTCTGTCTACCAGTAGCTGGTGTTTTGCGCCTCTGGTATTCTTGCCAATCCCTTTCTGTGCCCCGCTCATGTATTGACCCATGTGCCTGTTCATCATAGCCGCTATGATGCCTGACAGGAGCTTCCATGTAGTACTGAGGCAGGTTATTGGTCGGTAGTTGGAGGGGACCGTCCCTTCTGGGGGTCCTTGAGGATCAGGACTGTCCGGCCTTCGGTTAGCAATTCTGGGTGTCTCTTGTCAACTAGCAGCTGGTTCATTTGTGCTGCCAGACGCTCATGGAGTGCAGTCAGCTTCTTCAGCCAGTAGGTGTGAACCATGTCGGGCCCTGGTGCTGTCCAACTCTTCATACTGGAGACCCTTTCTTGGATGTCTGCCACTGTGATGGTTACTGGACCCTGTTCAGGGAGGTTGCTGTGGTCTGCCCTCAGATCCACTAGCCACTGAGCATTGTCGTTATGGGTTGCGTCCTTCTCCCTTATGCTCTTCCAGTATCGATCCATCTCCAGCCTTGGTGGTGCTGTTCTCATATTGTTCCCCTGCCACTGAGAGTACACCTTGGCTGGTTCTGTGGAGAACAGCTGGTTTATTCTCCTGCCTTCGATTTCTCTGGTGTACCTCTTCAAATGGCTCCAAGGCTGTGAGTCTTTGCTTGGCAGTTTCCAAGGCCTCGGGTATGGACAGCTTGCTGTACTTCTTAGGCACCCTCTTCATCGCACCTTTCTGCAGCTCCGATAGTTGGCTAACCTCCCTCCGTGCTACCTTGATCTTAGCCTCTAGCCTCCTTCTCTATGGCGGGTACTGCCCCTTGTGGCTGTTCAACTTGTAGCCAAGCATTTCACTGATCACTGCTGCTGTATTGTAGATCAGCTTGTTAGTCTCGGTAATGGTGGCTGTAGGTGTCGTCCGTAGTGCTGCATTAGTGTAAAATAGAATAATCAGCAGATTAGAATAAAGTATAACAACATTTAGATATTTTCTAAATCACTAAATTAATACACGGACAGTGTGGCACAGTGTTTGTGTTTCCTTCAGTGGTTCAACAAGGTAAAATTTAACAAGCTGCACATAAAAAATAAATAAATAAATACAAATAAAATGTATTCCCCAGCAGATAATCTATAACTATATAAGTTAAATGTAAAAACAAAATTCAAACTTATACAAATTTGATATGAGGTCAGTAAGTGCAGTGTTGGTGTCCTGATTTAGGATACCTGATATTCATGCTTATAGAAGAATAAAACAGTTGTAAAATTGTTTGATGCTATGAAGAAATAATGTTGCATCGAACAGCGTTTTCACACCTATTGTTTGTTTGGTCCGAATCAGCTGATGAGTTTGTAAACTTGAAGCTTCTTCCTGTGGTTCGATTTGTTTTCACACTGAATAAAATCCAAGTGAACTTTAAGTGAACCAAAATGCGTCACTATAAATCACGTGAGAATGTCCAATCCGCTCATTGGCCGAATGTATCTGGGGCGGGAGCAACAAAAGTAAATACAGGAAGAAGATGCTGTGTGAAACCTGTGTGGTTATTACAGGAAACACAGCAGTCCGTTCTCTCTCTGTTTTACTTCATAAATTGATTTATTGTGAACGACACGAATGTTAACAGAGGGAGAATGTCGCTGAGGCACACTGTTTATTACGATCACAGCCTGCTGTCTTTAACAGCCTCACTATCTTTCTTGACTTGTTTGTGCGGGGATTCCTCCCACACGTGTGGGCATCACCATCAATACCAGGCTGGTATAAGATGTAGTTTTGTTTTGAATTGTGGCTTGTCTGCGTCGTTGTTTCACAGAACAACATCATGATGTGGCGATAGTCAAATTGGCCAGCAGATGTCACTGTGGAGATGGCTTTCACATTCTTTCAAAGCCCGACACAGATGTTCCGAGCGTTTCAGTGTTTCAGGAAGCGTCGCAAATGCAGATTGTGAGAGTTGAACAAAAAAAACAAGACAATCGTTTTGGCTGAAGGCAAAAGCACATGAGATGAAAACTATAAACTTACTGAAACCTAAAACTTAGACAGCACACTAAGGCTAGGAAACACTGGCCCAGGAGCCACTGGGGGGAAGGCAAGAGGAGACTATGTAGACACAAAAGTGGGGTAATCAGGGGAAGTGGAGACCGCTGGGAG
The DNA here is from genome assembly GCF_036321145.2 of Pelmatolapia mariae. NCBI lineage: Eukaryota > Metazoa > Chordata > Actinopteri > Cichliformes > Cichlidae > Pelmatolapia > Pelmatolapia mariae. The sequence continues at coordinate 2,362,674 of NC_086230.1, read as the reverse complement.
AACAAGACAGGTGAGCAAAATCACAGGGGAAGTATTAGAGACAAGAGAGCATCTAAATAAAACAGACGCACAGAAAAACGGAAACAAACTTGTTTTATTTATTGATTTGTTTGGCACTTACAGCTACAACACTGTTTCTTTACCATTAGATACACTGACCAGGAGATAATTTCCAAGAAAAAAAAAGTTAAAATGATAATTTTATTTACTCGTTACCTTGGGGTTTCTCTCTGTTAAATTTAAAGTTTACTCTTTTTGGATTACTTTTTTTCTCACTAAAAAAAACATGTCCTCCCAAGCAGTAGTCTGCGATTGAACACGCTTTGTATTTTTGTTTACTTATTTATTTGTGTTTTATTTCTGTGTTGTTAAAATATAAATTTTAAAAAACGCCACCTGGACAGTCCTGTGACAAAACCGTGACGTCAGCGTTGCCAGCGTGGAACGAAGGCACGTCGCACGTCAGGTCCAGGAAGTAAACTCTCCGGTTCAGTCTGCAGGAAACTAAAAGAAGTCGGAGCGGTAAATACGTGTCCAATTCAACATTTCAGCACACAGCCCTCCAGACCGGACACTGCCGCGTGACATAGCTACAGATTTTCTGCATCCGTTTGTGCGGGGTGCACAGCCGGCCAGCCTGTCAGCTGAGTAGTGAAGGTAAGTGAAAGAGAGGAGAGAGAGCTCGGTCCGTGCTGTGTGTGACGGACCGAGCGGGGTGGGCGCGCTTGCTCGTGTCTGTGTCCTGCAAGCTCCGCGTGCCCGCGCGGACGCACTGCTCCTATGCGCTGTCCGCTCGCCGTCTGCTGCGTGGAACCTCTACCGAACCTGTATTTCTAAGGGGACCTATGGAGCAGCCCTCGCCATAATGTACACTAAGGTGTCCTGGGGGTATGGCAGCTGGTGACACTGCTTTGCTGTCAGGCCAGGAAGGGACAGCAGCCTGATGTGACATCTACGAAACTCCTCCCCCAACAGGACAGCAGCAGTGCGCCTGTCAGAGCATAGATTTGGAGCAGATAGAAACTTCTTTTCTATCTGAAGCTACATATGTTCTAATACAGTAATAACACTGTAGCAGGCTAAAAGAGGTAGTATTATAAAATAAAACTGTTATTATATAAGTCAAAACTTAATTCAAACACAATGCAAAAGTGTGTACAGGGAATATTGATTTGATTTAGGGCTTTCTATGGGGGTTTTTTCTTGATAATTAATCGTTTTTGTGATTTTTATTTGTTTATTTATTTTTTAATTGAACACAATAATGTAATAATGCACAATATTCAAACATTATCTTGTTTTCGTATACTGTATGAGCATTTCCTCATATACCCGAGTGATTTCAGTAGCTGTGTTTTCGTGGTACAATGCATCTGGCAGAGTCTCTCATGAAAAATTGATTCGGGGTGAGTGGACGACGTGTGATTGTGCTACTTTACCTTACTATCTTCACCTGTGGCCACTAGCCATGACCAAAAGAATGAGATCATGGATAAATGTGGTATAAATGAGCTTTCTCCAAAAGGGACTGTCTGGCTCTCTTCAGATAAGTGAAGAGAGATCAGAAAACCACCTGCTGCATCTTAACCACGGCTGAGGTAGTTTGGCCATCTGAATGTGATGCATCCTGGCTGACTGCTAAGTGAGGTGTTTCAGACGTGTCTGACTGGGAGGAGATGACTTAATGGATGGTATATTTCTCTTTGGTATTTAGGTCACAATAAGCAGTTTTATATATACTGGTAATATATTTGAAAAATATGACATTAGTAACATATTAATGTTGGTGTTTGATGTGGACACACCTCCATCTGCATCTCTGCAGTAATGTTTCAAACATTAGGCACATAAAAGTGTGTTAAATGTTTTTGTGCAGCAGCTGTGCAGAGTAAACACAGTGAAGTGCAGATAGTCCACACACATTTGAATGCTCTACTGTATTTTACCAATGAAATGTAAGCCTGTCAAGTACATAACCTCATAGAGTTACAGTGAACAGCTGCCAAATATTCAGTAGCTGGATTAAACTCTCTGGTTAATCTGTCATGGAATAAAAGGGAATGGGCCTCACCTCGTCATTGATCTGTTTGTCAGTCAGTTGTGCAATGACTGACAATGTCCAATGAGAAACTGTGTATAAACGTGTCTGTAATTGCTAAAAAATTTAATGCAGTACTTTTTAAGAAAGCCCTATTGAATGAAAGCTGAAAGTCTGTGCTTCAAACATATTTTCACTTTGTGAAAGTCTTTTTCTCAAATCTTACGGTCCTCACTACACCCCTGTGGTTTTTATTGTGTTACAGAGACAAGATGAATTTGCATGTAATGATGTGTATACAGTACATTGGATTGTAACCCCCATATTATTCATTTATTATGTATGTACTGTATAACAATAGATATCTCTTATTTACAAGTGTTAGTGAAGTGGCTGCTGGTTTAATTAGAGAAGCTATCACAATATGTTACTGTGAGCTATCGGGCAGCATTTTTCAGTGTTTCTTAATATTTAATAGAATTAAATAGTTCATTAATCAAGAAGGTAATGACAAGATTAATTAAGAATCACAGTAGCTATTTGTTGCATTTGTAATCACTGTAATGCTGCACTTGTGGAATCTAAAGTATTTTATGTCTTCTGTCAGAGACATGAAAATGAAACCCAGGAATACATGTGTAATTTATTAGATTCTGTCATTACTATCAGCTGTGAGATGGTATGTAAATAATATAAATGTGTTAGGATATTTTACATTACACTACACTACTAGTAGTGCTATCACATGGCTGGAACAATCCCCATCCCAGTCTTTGCATGTTTCTTTTCAAACTTTTTAAATTGAACCCAATTTCTTTTAGTAGAGTAGGTCATTTATCCATTTCCCTATGACATAAAGTAGTTCTTTATATTTTGCTTAGATGCAGCGATTTATTGAAACGTGTAAACACAAAAGGACAGCATTTATCTGTTAACACACTGAGCAGGCAAACACTCTTGTCCTTTGGTAATTTTCAGGAATAGTTTTCTTGGTTTCTTGATTCCAAAACTATACAAGTTATAGCTATAGAAGTGCCAGTCCATCTGTTTGGCAACATTCATAACACCACTGGAGCCTCCACCATGTTGTACAGACTGAAGAAAATCAGTGTGCTTGAATGTACATGTGCACGTTCAGTGAATGAAATTTGTCACACAAGTGAAATTGAAACAGTAATGATGATTATAAAATGTCAGTGTTTTTAAATCTCTTCCAGCGAGCACTCGCATATCAAAGAATATGGTGGACTCCACGTTGGATCAAGTGGGAAAAAATCTGAGTGAAGCCATGAGGTTCCTGGGAGAGGAACAGAGGTAAGAGTTCATCACACTGCAGATACAAAATAATATCAGCAAACTACCAAGCAATTATCTTGAGTTGGGGATTGTGACCTCACCAATGCAATGCATTATGGGACAGCAACATACAAGTCTGAGTTATTGGAATATAGAGAGGTAGATTCTTGTTTTGGGTTTGAAAGTTTAATTGTGGACATTGGAAACTCATCATAATGTTGAGCTGCTGGGCTGTAAAATGATAACTGCACTTACACAAACCTGCTGCTGCACTAAAACGTGTTTGTATTGAAATTTAATGCCATAATAAAAAGACATAAAACTACTTCATATCTGAATGACCTTTATTTTTAAGATACAGAGTACAGTCATCTGCAGGGTAGAATATTACAACACTGAAAGCGAAGTAACACTTTGCAAAATCTGTTTGTTTATTTAGAGAGCCGGAGGCAGCAACAGAGAGACAGCATTTCAGCAGAAGCTGCATCCCTGGACCCCTTCAGGGAGAGTAAGACAGACACACACACACTTACATGACAAAAACACATACACTCATATTCACACACAGGCAGTTCAGGTTGAAGCTTATTGTTTTCTTGGCAGTTGTGATATACAGAAGTAAATTCTAATTGTCTTGTTAATGTGGGAGAAAGAACATGGAATCCTCTTTTTTCACAATACTGTGTCTGTTAAGAATTCACAGTGCTTCACTTGTTCCACATTTTGTCGTGTTACCCTTATGAGATGTATGTATTAAAATGTAGTAATGTAAACCTCTACACATAATGACAATGTGAAAAAAATTGCTTGAAATTGTTGCAAATTTCTTAAAAATAAAAAAACAACATATAAATATTCAACGCCTTTGTCATTCGAGTCCACCTGTTATAAATTCAGTTAACTGGACATGATTTGGAAACGCTCACCCCTGTCAGTATAAGGTCCCATATCAGAGCACAAACTGAGCCATAAAGTCCAGTGAGTTGTGTGAGGACCTCTAAGACAGGATTGTATCAAAGCACAGATCTGGGAAAGGCTACAGAAAAGTTCTGCAGTATTAAAGGCCCTAATGAGCACAGTGGCCTCCACGATGGAAGGAGTTTGGAGCCAGCAGGACTCTTCCTACAGCTGGACCTCTGACAGAGCTCCAGCATTGCTCTGTAGAGAAAAGAGAACCTTCCAGGAGGATAGCCATTTCTGTTGCCAGTCAGGTCTGTATGGTAGAGGGGGCAGACAGAACCCAAGCCTCAGTAAAATACACATGACAGCCTGACTGGAGGAAACCAGGCACTGCTCGACACTTTGCCAAAACCATCCCTGCAGCGAAGCATGGTGGTGGCAGCATCATGCTGTGGGGATTTTTTGTAGGCAGCAGGAACGATGCAGGAATGTACAGAGACATCTTTTGTGTGGGGAAAACATGTAATCCATTTTAGAGAAAGGATGTAGCACGGTTAAATGTGAAACAAATCAAGCACTGGGAATACTTTCCAGATGCACTCCATTTATCAGTGTTGAGTCTGTGTGGATTAGAGAAAAAAATACGTTTAAACTTGTGCATCCTCATTTACTTTTTTTTTTTTTTTTGAAGTCACTGAACTGATACCAGCAATACCAGTGAATCAGCACTGGAAACGAGAGACGGCAGAATATTTTCTGAATAGGCGAAGATAAGTCCTACTTCTCAACAAGTTTTAAAGTGAATATAAAGGGAGGGATAGAGAGAAGCTGACAGGGAGCGCTTTGTTGTTGGACTTTTAGATTTAGCTCCACTCACTTCAGTACATTATAGTACATTTGATATGAACTGTGAGAACTGTTCCTCATGTCTCCTGTGCAGTGGTCAGGATGTTGCCACTGTACTGCGCCTGGTTCATAACCTTATTCATGAAGAGGAGGACGAAGAGGATAAACCCAGTCAGAAGTAAGTAAGTTTTATTTACATAACGCCATTTCACAATAATAGTCCGCACAAGGCTAATCAGAAAAGGCAATGATAGCACGGTGCTCATCAGAAAGTGCTGTGTTCAGCAGGATGCAGAATGTGGGTGAACACGGTCAGATGGCATTGCTGGGTCACAGCCTGGCAGCCTACATCTCAATGATGGACAAAGAACAACTGCGAAAGCTGACCACTCGGATCCAGTCTGACACCACCCTGTGGCTCTGCAGGCTCTTCAGGTATGACCCTGCAGCTGTGTGTCTGTGGAAATCACCAGCATGCACATGCCATATGACGTCTTGTCTTAATTATTAAAAGATTTCTGAAAATGAGGCCTACAAACATGTTAACTTGGTGACTTCTTCAGACTGATAATAACAGGACCAATTCCTTTTCACTACAGACTCCATCAAATATTTACAGAAGAATAGGAAGTATTGTTTGAATTGATATTGTTTCTACAAAGCAAGTTTTGATTTTGCAAGGCCTGATGAGGAGGGCACCAGGGGCACCCCTACGTTATGTTTTGGAGGCCACCTTTCCAGCTCCCCTCTTCATGCAAATGAGTTTGCTATTTTTTTAAATAAAATCTTAAAAATATGCCAATATAGAACAGAGTCCTAATATACTGCCGTTATATTTAGCATCTAATTTTTAACAGTTCTTCACTCATCTCCATCCGGTCAACCCTCCCTGCACTCCCTGCTTCACCTCTCTTGTGCACTGTCTGTTGCTTCGGTTGGTTATCCACAGGTATTTAAACTCATCCAGCTTCACTCTTATGCCTGCCTCCCTCTCATTCACACGCATATATTTGTCTTGCTTCTATTGACTTTATCTCTACCATTCCATGCTCTCTTATACATCTGCGAACACCGCAGAGACTCCGGCCTGACCTCATGTGTTAACCTATCCATCACCAGTGAAAGCAAGAAGGGGCTCAGAACTGATTGTTGATGTAATCCCACTCGCACCTTGAACCCATCTGTAACACTAGACATCTCACCACTGTGTTGCTGTCCTCATTTCATGTCCTGTACCGGCCTCATATATATGTCTCTGCCACTACTGACTTCCTCATGTACTGCCACAGTTGCTCTCTTGGCACCCTATCGTATGCTTTCTCTAGATCTACAACAGCACAGTGCAGCTCTTTATCACCTTTTCTATATTTCTCCATGAACACTCTCAAAGTGTTCTCATCCTAACCTGGCTTTATCAAGTCTTTCTCATAGCGTCATAAATGGCCTGTATTTGTATAGCGCTTTACTTAGTCCCTAAGGAGCCCAAAGCGCTTTACACTACATTCAGTCATCCACCCATTCACACACTGGTGATGGCAAGCTACATTGTAGCCACTGACAGAGGCGAGGCTGCCGGACACTGGCGCCACCCGGCCCTCTGACCACCACCAGTAGGCAATGGGTGAAGTGTCTTGCCCAAGGACACAACGACCAAGACTGTTGGAGCCGGGGCTCGAACCGGCAACCTTGAGATTACACGACGAACTGCCAACTCTTGAGCCACGATCGCCCCATAATATGGCTCGTCAGCTTTATCCCTCTGTAACTGCTACAGCTCTGCCCATCACCATTGCCCTTGGACGATGAGATACGTTACTGTCATTATGCAAGATTGTACAATGAAATACTACTGCTAGTACACTTGTGTTAAACAATCCGGTCAGAAAGTTCACTACCCTCTCTTCTAAACATCTCCAGGCATTGCAAACAACCCTAATTATCCTTTTCACAGTCTGTTGTGAAAATGTAAAACCCTGCACCCCTATTAAATGTTTTTTCCTCCATGTCAGTGGGGGTCACATTGCTGAATCAAAACAACAGAAATATTTCTCATAATGAAATTTGCTTATTTGGACTATTACTTTAATCCTTTTGCACTGTCCAACCGTCCATGCTGCTCATCTGTTCCTCAGGTATGAGAATGGGTCTACCTGCTTTCATGAGGATGACAGGGATGGCCTTGTAAAAGTGTGCCGGCTCGTTATCAACGCTCGCTATGAAGAATATGCCACTGAGGGTTATGTGGTCCTAAACACCAGGCAGCCAGTCATCTATCAGAGTGCCTCCTGCAGGCCTGGTCTCGGACAGCATCTGTGCAGCCAGGTAGGATGGCTGGGACACACGAGCTTTAAAAAAGGCCTGTGTAAATACTTTATAGGAATACACCTAAAGTCACGGTAATGGCAGATCCAATCCTACACTACCAACTAATTTTAGAAGTAGAGCACTCTTCCTTTAGTTTTGGGGTGATTAATCTTACATTTCTTGTCAATGTATGTAACAATGTGTTTACCTAGCATGATTGCTTTGAGGGGAAAGGCACCAGAGATGACACTGCTTTTATCCTTTGATTCCACTTTTTTTAATCAAACCTGAAATAATAATATTGTAACTTATACACTTCAGACTTTTTCCTTCAGTTTTCCTTTGGTTTTTTGGGGGGGTTGAAGGACAGTATTGCCATTATATAGGATCTCTTGTACTTCATCCAGTTGAATACATAATAGATAGTGATTTTCATGCCAGTGTTTGTATCATTAGCTTGGCCTGCCTCTCTCCAGTTTGTGCACAGTGCCATGCAACACCCTCTTTGGATCCCAACACCAAATGGTAGGAGAACACAGATGAGAAAAACACATACACCTATCTGTCAGGTAGTTTAGATAAAAACTATTTTGGCTTGGATCCTTTTTGTCATCGTCAGGATGTTGCCCTGTTGGAAAAACTCATCAAAGAGGACATAAATGCAGGGAAGCTTCCTTTGTTGCTGATTGCCAATGCAGGTAAAGGACAGCCACAGTTTAAACATTGCACTTTATATATGTCTGTGCTTAAAGAGTTAAAGATGATACATTTGATGGTAAAACAGCAATTCAGAATACAGAGAATACTCTGCATTTTGAATATGAACTTCAATGACTTAATTATATGTTTTTGATATATTTCCATTCATCCAACCATCCATTCTCTTCCACTTATCCATTATTTTAATTTTTCAGGTACCCCTGGAGCAGGGCACACAGACAAGTTAGGTCGACTGAGGGAACTGTGTGATCAGTACAACATGTGGCTTCATGTAGAGGGGTGGGTAGCTCCTGTCAACCTCTAAAATAGATTGATTGCAAAAACAAAACAATTTCAAAGGGATGTTTAGACTGATTTTATATTCATGCAAAGTACATTTTCGATGAGCCAGCTTCTTTGATATTATGATGGCTCGTAAAATGATACTTGGTAGCTGCCAAGCAGCTGAAAAAAAGAAGCCAATTTGTTTGGATCAATCCGAACACTATCTGTCAGGTTATGTGGGTTATTGTTGAGGCAGCAGTCTAAGCAGATATGCTCAGACCTGACTCTGGGCGTAGACTACCATCACCTGGATGACTGAGAACCTTCACGGACATGTGTGAAACATTTCACATCAGTGAGCCGTCCCAGTCATAGGTTCAAATCACCCCAACTGCTCCTTGCTCTCCACACTCTAAGCCCCTTCTCAATGGACGGACTCTTTATCACTAGCCCTTTCTCCAAGGAAGAGCTCTACTAGATTTCTGAGAAAACTAATTTCCACTTCTCGTATTTGCAATATCATCATTTCAGTCAATACCCAGAGCTCAAGGACATATCAGAGGGAAGAGAGTTGCTCAATCAGTGAATTGACATCTTCACTTTCACATTCAGCTCACTCTTCACCATAGTCAATCAGTACAATTCTGTTATCTGTCTCTCTCTCAACTCCCTCCTTACTCTTGAATAAAGCCCCAGAAACTCAGACAGGGTACTCCATCCTTTTCCAGCTGAGAACCTGTTTCTTACCTGTTCAACTATAGCAAAAGCTTGGTTTGCACTGCTCTTTGCCACTAATTCTTGAAGAAAAAGTGGAGTTTTTTTTTTATTTACATTGCTGCTGTTAGCTGATTATGTGTTTTCTTTTTCAGGGTTAATCTGGCGATCCTAGCACTGGGTCAGGTCACCTCTTCTATCATGGTAAACTTATATTAAAATCTATCCAATATGGGGTTATACTACAGCTGTAAAAAAGAAGGCACACGCCATTGAGATTCAAAGGTTTTACATATCAGGACTTAATAAAAAAAATATTTTACCAGATTCCTTACCAGGCTCTATTATTAGAAGATAAAGAAACTGTGTGAAAAAAAAGTACATCATTGCTTCTATATGAAGTAAGATAAGTAGTAGCTCGGTGTTGATAATCAAATGCAGTTGATTAACTAATTATCACCAAGTGTGACCACCTCTATAAAACTAGAGGTTTTGGCAGTTTGCATGGCTGGAGCATTTAGATGTGTGTAGCAGTGATCTTAGAGAAGCAATTGTTGCTGCCCATCAGGCCAGGAAGGCCATTTCCAAACAGTTTGAAGTATATAATGCTACAGTGACAATGATTATTCACAAGTGCAAGACATTCGAAAACAGATGCTGATTTTCCCTGTAGTGGATGTTTCAGCAAATTCACATCAAGGCCAGGGTATGTCTACCAAAAATCAAAAACACATCCATAAAACCAGCTACATCTGAGTCTACAGGTTTCAGTTAGCATGAGAACTGCTTAAAGTTACAAGAATGAAGGCACACTTGAAGAACAAGAATGGCGTGTTTGGAAGGATTGTCAGGAAAAAAGTATTTAGCATGTCACTAAAAAGAACATGACAGTAAGGGTTAGGTTTGTAAAACAGCACCTGAACAAATCACAAAACTTCTAGAACTGCCTTTTGGACAGACGAGATCAAAGTGGAGATGCTTTTTGTCATAATGCACAGAACCACGCTTGGTAAAAGCAAACACAGCACATCTGCACAACTCATCTCCTGTGACCTGCATGAGGGGATTTGGTTTTGTTTTACAGTCATGGTTCCTGGGTACCAGGCCTTCTTAGTCAATAATGAACTCCTTTGGATATCAAATTAGTCTAGAGTCAAATGAGAGGACATATGTCTTGACAGCTAAAAGTTGGCCAACTGGTTCTTGCAGTAGGACAGTGACTCACAGGCACAGCAGCAAATCAACAGCAGATGTTTGAAAAAGAAAAAAGTATTTAATGACCTCAATCTTTTTGACTCACAGATGGGCTGTGGTCATATGTAAAAAAACATGCTCCTCAAAAAAATTAAAGGAACACACATCAGATCACAATGGGAAGAAATCATGCTGAATATACAGATGTGGCCTGGGTAATGTGTTAGGAATGAAAGAATGCACGAAAGAGTGGTGGACCTTCCAGTTCTTGTGTCCTATGGTAAATGCCAGTTGGGATCCATGTTGCCAGGCAGTGAGCACAGGGCAAACTAGAGGATATTGGGCACTTTACTGTTACCACTACTACCTTCTATGACAATCTTCTGGCAATTGGAGGTGTTGGACTACCTGTGGGACCTCCATAGGATCCAGATACCATCTCATGCTGCCAGTAGTGACACTGACCCCAGTCAAATGTAAAACAGTCAGCTTTGTAGGTTGTCTCATTGTCGCCCCTCTAGTGCACTTGTTGTGTTCATTAACACTAGAGCAGTTGAAACTGATGACCAACCCCTTTTACTACTTACCAGATATATCCCAGAAGTTTGAATGTCTTGATTCTTCATTGATTAAAAGTGTTCCTTTAATTTGTTTTGAAGATACAGGTGAAAGTTTAGAAACTCAACAGAAATAAGAGCACTTTATTCTCTCCTTCCCACAGCCTCCAATGTATGAGACATTCTTGTAAGTGTTAATTATTAAGTTCTGTGTATCGGTGTTGGTCTTTCATGTCTCTGCAGGCAGCCACCAGAAGTGACAGTATGACACTGACACCAGGTCCGTGGCTAGGACTGCCGGCTGTGACTGCTGTCACCCTCTACAGACATGAAGACCCTGCACTGGTGGGCTGACATCATTTTCAGAGAAACTGAAAGAGTGCATATTGTGATCACTTTTGTGACATCTTTTGGTGATCCAGTGGGGTCTTGGGAATTATGTTTGCGCAACACCCTCATTGCTCTGCGTCTCTGTACTGTGTCTCCCAGTCTCTGGCAGCAGGTTTAACTTCCAGCCACCCTGTGGAGAAGCTACGGGCACTGCCTCTCTGGCTCTCCCTACAGTACCTTGGTCACAATGGAATTGTTCAGAAGATAAAACACGCTACTACTCTGGTGAGGATTACTAATATAGGAAATATGTCTAGGATATGTACATAGGTACATTTCCTATATAAAATGTCAACATGTCATCTTAAAGACTGCCTTATTGGCTTGTCAAAGCAGAAAACACAGTTACAACCAATGCTCTTTATTTTGCATAGCCATGTACAGTTTCAGGACCCTGGAGGAGCCTGTGATTCAGTATTGAGAGTCTTCTGTCAGTACAGAACGTTATATGTCACAAGATCGGTTCATTGGTTCAATAGACTAACATTAGTTTATGTTAGCTAACTAGTAAAAGAACCAATAATTCGTATTCATTGCTCCCCATATCAACAACCTCCATGTGTAGAACACAAAGAAGCCATCATTTTGTGTGCATGATTACACACATGATGGCTTTGCAATGATGGCTTTGCAATCACTGATTTACTGTCTGCTCTTGAAACAACTGCTCACTTGAATCAACTGTCTGTTTACAGGAAGAGGGTCCTAATGCGATTGGTTAAAAGTTTACATTTATTTCAGGAATGAATGCATGACATGTTTGCACATTTGACTTCTTTTTGTCTCCCTCCTAGAGCCAGCTGTTCCTTCAGAAAGTACAATCTCTAACCTGTATCAAAACATTGGTAGGTGAATTTTTCATGTTCTGACATTAATCATGATGTGTACCATACTAAAATGTGCAGACTTAGCTCAAAATGAAGGATGGCTTCTACGAGTAATGTTAATGAAGATGAAGGAATTAGTTTTTAGCAACTGATTACTAAATATCCAGATGCGCCTCAGTAAAAAACCCAACGCAACAAGCAAACAAAAAAACAAAAAAAAACGCCACAACTTTGCAGTGTGCAATGATGAAATTGAATATAATTTGCTGAAGTAATAGTTTGGCTAATAAACTAGTTGGTTGTCAGTAAATCATATAATACATTTGTTAAAGTATTTAAATTAGTGTGTGACAAAAATTGTCCAAGATGAGCCGTAAATATCAAAAGGATTACGAAATACCTTTTAAGATGAAAGATGTGAAGATGGTGTGTATTATGGTTTAGAGATGGCACGATACCACTTTATGTCCGACACGATACCGATATCATAAATTTGGATATCTGCCGATACCGATATGAATCCGATATAGTGTGTTTTTTAATCAATAAAACTGTTTTTTTAATATCTTGCTGCATTTTGTATAAGTTCATACTCAAGTTTAAATAAACAACAACACTAAAGCTATTCTGTTATACCTGTATGTAAAAAATACACTGCACCCAAAATATTTCATAGTTCAGAAACACTGATCAATCTAATAAACTTAAACCTGCTCCATCCTTACTATTCTGGTATTTTAAAGAGTACTTAGCAGAAATATTAAGCAACCTAACTAATAGGGTTGCAAACTCCCAGCAAAAAAAAATAGGGAACCACCCCCCACCCTCCACCTCATGATGCTTAATCGACGTAATCAACTTTAATTTCATGCAGTGTGGAAAAAAAAATGCACAGAAATCAATTATTTTCAAGAATAATTAAATAGATTCAACATCTTTCTTCTACAGAGTTGCAGACTGCACAGATGGTATCTTCCCAAAGGAAAAAGTACTATAGCTTACTAGGGTATATTAGACTTAACAGTTACTATATACAGTAATGGACTTCTATACATTTTACATCAGATTAAAACTTTGGGTGTAAGATTCAGATAATTATTTATTAAAAGCTAGATATTTTAAATGAGAATAAGAAAGATAAGTATGTCTTTGTGCCCCCTTTTCCCTGTTCATGCCCTATCGGCCCCCCTGGCTAAACTTTGCTAGATCCGCCCCTGCACAGTTACCAGCCGTCAGCTACATAGAAAAGGATCCTGGTCTAGAAAGTAATATTAAATAAATTCTAACAACAGATTATCAAGCTTAAACGTGCTGCTGTTGTTCAGCCGCTGGTTTCCTCTTTCTGGTGCAAAGTGGGCCAAAAACAAAGAAGAGAGACGGACTCGCGACAGAAAAGCCGATCAGCTGATCATTAAGCAGTTTCACGATTGAAGTAGCAACAGGAGAGGGAGAGAGAAGAGGCAGTCGCTCCATATATCGGTTGTTAAGCTTAACGTGGGAATGCTTTACTAACATTCAGAGATGAACTTACACACTTGCTTTACTTCTCGCTGGGATAACTTTCTCGGAGATGAAATGCCGGTTTGGTAGCGAGGCTCCAAAGGCTCAACCAGACCGCCGACAGGTCTCGCACGCCACAGCCGCTCTATCACGTGACGCATACTGCTCCGACGTGCTACAGTTATGAGCTGAGTTATGCCATGTCACAAGCTTTGTGAGGTGCTTTCCTGATATTTAATGGATCGGATTACATTTTTTTATTTCTCTCTGATATTCGATCCAGTAATTTAGGTCAGTATCGGACCGATACCGATACGTAATATCGGATCGGTCCATCTCTATTATGGTATATTAGGGCCAGGTTTTTATGTATAATAATTTGTAAAATGTGTGATTTAAAAAAAATATATCTTGGGATCTGCTGAAATCCTGAATGCTGAAATGCTGAAAATTGGAAGCAACCTTTGAATCTTATTAGCTCAGAACTGAATAAAATATTTTTTAAAAATGTGACATAAATTACCAGTAAAATTTGAATAAGACAAGACATTAAGACATTAAGGGATAAATTAAATATTAGGATGCACAGTAGGATTGTACACGACTAGTTGACTAGATATCTGATCGTTGCTATGGTCACACATACTAGTTGTTTAATCTCATTGTTAATTTTAACTGATGGTCAGTTTGGGTAAATAGCTGTGTCATAAATGTTATGCAGCTGTCTGCCACCAGATAAAGCATTGTTGTTGAAAAGCCTGATCTTTTTGTTAACACTATTGTTGTTAGTTCTTTTAAAGACAAAACAATGAGAATGCGGATAGAAGCAGATATGAGCTTTTTTTAAAGGTGGATGGGCTCTCCCTTAGCAATAGTGTGAGGAGTTGAGTGATTCAGGAGGGGCCCCAAGTAGAGCTGCTACTCCACCACATCAAACAAGCCAGCTGAGGCAGTCACATCCTAGGTAAGGTGTTCAGGCTGGCCATGTCCCACCGAGGGGATAGACACAGGACATGCTGGAGAGAGATTATGTCTCTCGGTTGGCCTGGGAACACCACATAAGGTGGAGAAGGTTGCTAGAGAGACGGAAGTCTTGTCGTGACACTTTCCATTCGCAAGTTATTAGTTGTTTGGATATGAATTTGTCATATTTCAACTTTTTTGTAACATATTAAACACTGATTTGTTTTAATGTTCTTCTTCTTTGTTTGTTTGGAATATAACGTGGAATATTCATAATGCACGATGCGAGGTGCCACACAGGTAAGTGGCATGAGTCATTATTGAAGGATGTGATTAGTGACCCCCAACATGAAGATGGTTTTGTGTGTTCCAGGGGCTAGTTGTCAGGCAGCTTTTGCCTCCTGGTAGGGTCTTCCATGACAAATTGGTCCTGGGTGAGGGGCCAGACAAAGCATTACAGAAGACCCGTATGAGTGTAAGATCAAGGGAACCATTCACCCTGCCCAGGATGGAGTTACCGGACCCCCAACCTGGAGCCAAGCCTGTGCAGGGTAGCTGAGGGAGAGCGCCTGGTGGCCAGGCCTTAACTGAAGAAGGGACATGGGTCCACACTCCTGTATGCTTACCACCTCCAGGACGCTCTTTCCCTACATCTCTGGTGGGGAAAGAGCCTGAGCTAGTCTGTGAGGTTGAGAGATAATGACTAGATATAGTTGGACTCACCTCAACACAGGATTTAGGCTCTGGAACCAGTCTCCTGAAGAGGGCTGGACTGGCCCAGTGGGAGTTGCCCTTTGTGAGAGGCAGTGGGCTCGGGTGGGTATCTTGGTATCCCCTCACCTTGCTGCCTGTATATTGGAGGTTTTTCCAGTGGACAAGGGGGTTAGCTCACTTATGCACCGAATGACAGTTCACAGTACCCGGCCTTGAAAACCCTTGGTGGGGTGCTTGAGAGTGCTTCACCTGGGGACTCAGTGAGACCTGAGGAAGGGGCGTGACTGAGAGGAATGGCCTGCCTAATCTGAACCTGAGTGATGTTCTGTTACTGGACTCTTGTGCAAACCACACTTTGTCCATAACGAATACCATGTTAGAACCTAAAGGTGTCCATGAGTACATGTGGCACCAGGACTGGGGCTGAGCTGAGCTGAGCTGTCAACTGATCAGCATCCACCTGATGTTGAGTTGGATTAGGTGGTGGGGGAGGATGCTGGACAGACCTGGCACACCTAAACATATAGTGAGGGTGGTCTGGGAATGCCTAGCAGAGGCCCTGGTCCCGAGATCTTCAATTTGCACCTTAGGCTGAGCTTCTAAAGGGAGAGGTGGCATTCCAAGGGAGACTAGGGACATTGAGTTCAAATGAATCATGTGCAGCACCTCTGATGCTGAGGCTGCTGCACTGGGCTGCAGCCACAAACCACCTGTCATGGTGGTAACCGGATGGTGGACACCGGACCACACTGTGTATAGTGCAGAAGTTCACATAGCTCCCATGACAGGGTGGAGTGCTCCTGACTTCAAATAAGTATATTGTTAGACAGCAAACAGAATACTTTGTGGACCTTCTTAATCCCAATGATATATAATAGAGGAAGTGAGGAGGAGGATGAGGAAGGTGACTCATCCATCACTGAGGCAGCTCCTTGGTGGCAGAACACCTATCACATTAAAAAATTCTACTGACTTCACCAGCAAACAAAAATCCAGATGAATTCATGGTGTCTCACTTTTTACTTGTATAACCACAACCGAGGCAGTGCAGACTGTCAAATAAAGGCAAATACAGCAAGACAGCTCCTTACACAACACACCAGCTTTATCCCTGATCAGATTTGCACACTGTTAGCCCTCTGCCTTACTGCCACATATTTTAAGTATGAGGATTGCTATAGACAAAAGCATGAATGTGCCATGGGCTCCCCAGTACAACCCACTATATCGAACCTTTACATGAGAGGAAGCTCTTGGCTCTTTCAAAGTGATAACACCTAGTGACTGATACAGATAGTTGGATGATATTTGGGTGAAAGCCTGTGCTGTTCACATCAACTCAGTGGAAATAAAAAGTTCATCTTGAAAGATACAAAAAATAATAGTTTTCTGTTTCTGGCCTGTGCTGTTGGATTTGAGGAGGATGGAAGGCTCAACACAAGAACTCGACAAAACTCCCTAAAAAAAAAAAGCTAAGGGAAATAGTTATATACTGTGCAATGCAGCAAGGAGTGCACAGACCTCAACACTGGAGAAACAACAGCAGCCAGATAGCAAAACATAGAAGAGCTACCTTGACAGGACAAGGCTCAGCTCTACACCTAGACTCAAAGGATAAAGGTCACTCACTTGAGGACACCACTGTTCATGTTTTGTAAGACAGATGGTTTGAACGAGAAGTTCACATAGTTCGCATGACAGGGTGTTCTCACCTGAAACTTTTGGTGGTAGTAAACCACACCTTTTTTCACACTTTGGCTCATGTGATGGCACACTTGATTAAGAGTGGGTCCATGACTTCATTCTAGTCTTTTTCGTAAATTGTGGTTATTTGTGGCAACTTGATCAAATGGTCAATAAGATTTAAAACACGTGGAACAGAGGCTGATTGGCTTTCATAAGGCTGGAAAGAAAATGACTCGGAGAGAGTGATGTTGACAGAATTGAGTTTGACAGCGTGGGAAAGTAAAAGCGATATGAAGCATAAAATCACAGTCTAATACAGATGCAGTGGACATTAGTGTTCTGCTAATGAGCTCTATGGGCATATGTGTGTGAGAGAGAGAGAGAGAGACTTCCTTTTTGTATGTTTGTATAACTGTAGTTATAGTCAGTGTGGGTTACTTTGGTTCCAGGGTGTGGTGTCGCCGATTCCACCCATCTCCAGGGCTTCTCTGCAGGATGTTCTGGGTTCTCTCATGCTGTCTATTGTACGTGGGGCCAAGCCTCTGCCCATCTTCCTCTCTACTCTTTCCCCAGCCCCCTCTGTCCTCCCTTTTCTTGTTTTGATTTTCTTCTTACTATTAATCACCATTTCCCTTCACCTACATCAGCTCAGCAGTCTTCATTGGCTAATGGATGGACCACTTCTTCTTAATTGTTTATGTTATCAACAACTCAGGCATGTTCTTTGAGGTACTTCAGAGAATGCCTCTCTACACTCGAGTTGTTGCATTTGAAAAAAATAATTGAGTCATGCACCCGTGCCTTTACTTGGCACTTAAATACATGTCGATGTAAGAGTACTGATGTTACTAGAACTAAAACTTTTTTCAGTCCACTAAGCTTGCAGAAATAAGTAGTAAATAAGGTATTTCTTCAGCTGTTAAACATGATGTATAATCCTCAGTTATGAGGCTGTTGTCAGGAGTTTACATATAAATTTGGGCTTTTAATTATTTCTTTGAACTGTTCTTTTTTTCATGATGGGAGCTTATGCAGCATACAACTTTAATAACTTGGGTGCACAAGTTTTAATTGGAGATTTCCTCTAATCAAAAGTGCACATAAGGGCTCAGATATATGCATACACATAAATATGTCATTTTAATGGCTTGGTTTTCTGGCAAAGACCCAGCTTTTAGGCATAATGGACAAATCTGAGGTCAGGGCATTAGAAGCTTAATATTAGCCTGCTTTGCTTATTCCAAAAACAGTTTTGATATGAGTTTGGGATCACTATCCTGTTGGAACACCCTAGTGTGTAAGTTTCAATTGTCTAGCTGTTGATTGGAGTCAAGTTGAAGATTTTCGAGGTAGGCCCCCTTTCTTTGTACTGATACACTTTGTGCAGTGTATCAGTACCACTAGCAGCAGAATAGCCCCAGACCCTCATACTGCTTGAGAGTTGGTTCAATGTTTTTAGTTTTGAAAGCCTTACCTTTGTCCTTCTAAACCTTGGGGTTGCTGTAGAGCAAGTAAGGTGTGTGAATATTAGGTAAAAGGCACTTAGGTGTAGAAAAAAGTTCTTTTATGAATAGGTCTGAATGAGGCATGTTGTATAAAGGACTGAGATGAATTCTACTACTTATTAACATTCTCAGAGCTTTCCTTGAGGCATCCTTGGTTTTGCAATATGATAGCCATTATTGTTTAAAAGAAGATACAAGCTGAGAACAAAACCCTATCTATGTCTATGAAGGTTCTCAGTCATCCAGGTCATCGTAGTCAAAGGAGTTTGCGAAGAAAAGTGTCTGGACTTCTTTAAGTTGCTTGAAGACGTTTCACCTCTCATCCGAGAAGCTTCTTCAGTTCTAAGGTCAAATGGCCGAGAGTCCCAGATTTAAACCCAGTGGGAGTATCCCCCCAAAGAGGGACAAAGGACCCCCTGAAAAGAAGATCAGACACCAGCGAGGGAGGATAAGAAAGACAGACGCAACAACGTTGTCATCCCCTATGTAGCCGGTGTATCAGAGAAACTCAGGAGAGTTTTCTCCAAGCACGACATCCCAGTGTACTTCAGACCCAGCAACACACTCAGACAGAAACTGGTTCACCCGAAAGACAAAACTCCAAAACACAGACTTAACAACGTGGTGTATGCTGTACAGTGCAGCGAGGAATGCCCAGACCTCTACATTGGAGAGACCAAACAGCCACTTCACAAGCGCATGGCACAACATAGAAGAGCCACCTCCACAGGACAAGACTCAGCAGTCCATCTGCATCTAAAGGTCAAAGGTCACTCTTTCGAGGATGCCAATGTTCACATTTTGGACAGAGAGGACAGATGGTTTGAAAGAGGAGTGAAAGAGGCCATCTATGTTCACTGTGAGCGACCATCTTTGAACAGAGGCGGTGGTTTACGACACCAACTGTCTGCCATCTATAATCCAGTTTTGAGTTCCCTCTCCAGACGCCTTAATGCCCACTCACATCCTGGGCCATCTGACCTCAGGAATTCACATGACAAGGTGGGGCCAGGTTTCACAATGAGCTCACCCGAAACCCTGGCTGATTAGGTCCCACACCCACTTTCACACCTTGGCTCATGTGATTAGAGGATCACCAGGGGGTCCTTTGTCCCTCTTTGGGGGGAAACTCCCACTGGGTTTAAATCTGGGACTCTCTGCCATTTGACCTTAGAACTGAAGAAGCTTCTCGGATGAGAGGTGAAACGTCTTCAAGCAACTTTAAGAAGTCCAGACGCTTTTCTTTGCAAACTCCTTTGAAAACCCTATCTACTTACTGCCCCTAGTTTGGAGGTGTGAAAAACTTGGATAATATAAAAATGAATGGCCAGTTCTGCCAGATTGAAGGGGTTCACCCATGCCTTGAAATTTCACTTGGATGAAAGAACAATGTGTCTTTAACAACCCAAGCATATTTGAACTAATTATGACCCTCACATCAAAAGCAGAAACAGTAACCTTCATTTCAGTTCAGTTCCCAGGCATGAGCTTGCCTTAACCTATCAACTGAATGTCACTGTCTTTGTGTTTTAGCAAAAGATGACATGTACCACATGCTGATTCGCTGAGATCAGCTGTCTGTTTAATTGAACTCTGGCTAGTCCGCTAAGCTTGTCTCTAACATTAAACACGCATGTAGTGTTATATTCTCAGAACTGCTTTGTCCAGCTGCGCAGTTCAGACTTTTAAAAAACGGTTTTACAGTGATATTGGAGCAATGTAAATGCTCGGAGTTCTATATTGATCATTTGATGGCAACCATGAGCCATTGGTTCTACTTGACCTGCAGGGAACTGATTAAGTTCTCATTAGAACCAGTTGCCCTGAAGCAGTGGTCCCCGACCCCCAGGCCACGGACCGGTACCGGTCCATGAGTTGTTTGATACCGGGCCGCAAGAATTGAGGCTTGGGTGTTCATTAACTCGGTTTCCCTGGGTCTTTTCCCGTGTTGTCGTTGTGTGTCTTATTTTGAAAGAAATATTTGCGCGTTACCATAGCGACCAGAGAGCATTAAGGGGCAGAGGAGGATGTTACCCTCAATGTTGTTGGTGCATTTTTAGGAGGACGCTGCTAATAAAGTTACACAATTACACAGTGAATTGACGTTTATTACTAGATTTACAAAATACCACAGTTTTCGTCTTGGTCCTATCATTTTATTTTGTTGTATTTATCCGCGGCACCTTAAAGGCCGGTCCGTGAAAATATTGCCTGACATTAAGCCGGTCCGTGGTGCAAAAAAGGTTGGGGACTGCTGATCTAAAGGGAGCCAATGCATTTATATGCAAAACATCTCCTCAGGATGTTTTGCATATAAACTGCTTTTTTGGACCAAGCTGTCAGCAAACACTAAAAGCTGAGTGTTTCAGTCCATCTTATTTTTTTTTTTATTCATTGGTTTAGTATACATCCATTCATGATGGCATCATGTTTCCAGTTAAAACTAGCTGGCATCAAGTTAAACAAACATTTAACCAGTTCTTTATTGGTCAAAGTGTTCGTTTAGTGGCCAGTTTATTTGACCAGCTAAATCCTCTAAGCTGGAGCTTTGATTTGGCTGCTTCATACTGTGAGACAAGGACTCACTTTACCACCACCATACAGAGAAACTTGATAAGTAATACAGAACCTCTATGTCCATCCATTATCACAGACATAATATATTCAGAAACCATGGACACCAAGCGTTGATGCTTAAATATGTGTTTACACTGCACCCTTTCATTTTATGTTAACTGTTTCTCCATGTTAAAAAGTTACGATGTGAGTAAGGATGCCTGATCTGTATCTTTGTTTGTCCTACAGGTTGAGGATGAATCAGACTCTCCTGTGGTGCTATTCAAATTTAACCAAGAAGAAAGTACTGGTAAGACTTCCATGCTCTCAAAATGCAAAAATAAATCAGAAGTTTTATTAAAGACTAAGGATAAGATAAGACAGTATTTAAGACAGCTGAATAATTATGAAACTTGAGCACAGTAAGGCAAATATTGCCAGCCAATGACTTGAGCAGCCCGTGTTTGAAAGCTACACTCTATCAATCAACAGGCTTTTCAAGGTCATCTATGGAGGATGTGAATGTGCAATGTGGTATGGAAATTGTGATTTAAAAAAAAAATTTAGTTCACCTCCCATTAGCAAAGATATTAAGGTGTTGAAAAGTTTGAGGATGATGAACGGACTGTCATTTCTTGGAATGGGACGTTTCGTCATCATTTCTTCTACTTGCTGGTGTAGACCTGCTGCACCAATCTTCCTCTGTCCTCCAAAATGTTGCCCTCTGTTTTAATAAACTACAAAGCTATGTAACTCTTGAACTTGCGATACTGTAAAACGTCTTGACCCACCTCTTCTTATTTCTTTATATTTTGATAGCCAATTAGGAAGTAGTTGGAGCAATTTATTATAACAGTTCAAAATATAGAAAAACATAGAAATACACTAAATAAGGCAAAACAGAACTCTCTATAACTCTCTCGCTATTTTGTAATGTCTGTAATTGATCTTCAGGAATAGTTCCCTGACTTTTTGAAGTCTGGTATTCAAAGGTGTGAATTAGATTAAACAAGGTGCTGATGGCCAAAGGAAAACTGTGAAAGCCTGCTCAACACCACTTAAAAAAATAGAACAAAGTTTCCCTCCTTCGAAGCATACAGTCTTTACATGCATTGTTGCTCTTGCAAAGAATCAACTATCAAAATGAAAATGACTGAGATGTGACATCCGAACAATAAGATCACCATACACAGATATCGATCTCACTTCCTTCTGTATTGTGTGTTTAGCATCCAGTGAGAGTTTCTGTGCTGGAGAAAAAGAGGTCCTTGATGCCTTCAACAGATGGGTGAGTGTTTTTCTTTTTTTAACATGTAGCTTGCACATTTGCGTCTATGCTAGTCAAAGCTGCTCCAATCTACTATTCCATGTAAGTGTCTAAAACATCAGTTAAAACAGAAAATGTGAACGGTGACATGGAAATGTTGTGTCCATCATGCACTCACTGAACACTTTGCTATTACTGGGTTGGACCCCTGGTTCCTTAAATCTTTGTGAATGAAATTGAACAAGATGATTCCTCAGAGTTCTCGACATCACACAGTTGTTGCAGCCTTTTCTGATGCACATCTATGATCACACGTCCCAGATGTGTTCTATTTATGGAGGTCATCTCAGTACAGTGGACTCATTGATATATTTGAAACCAATTTCAGATGATTTGACACAACCCATAAGACTATGGATACACTGTGGTCATCAACAGATGGACAAATGGTAAAGAGCAAATGGACTGGTTCTTACGTAGGACTTTTCTACTCTACCCGAGCACTGAAGCGCTCAAATTTGGCAACACCCATATTGACTACAACTGTGCATTTAAACAATGCTCAGTTGTCTTACCTACAAGTCACATTTTAACCACATATTCATATAGTGCTACACACTTTGAGCACTGTATCTACTTCACATCCACAGTCAATTTACAATCTCCAGAACATTCCAGAACTGTGGAAGGCAGAGGTGGCAACAGTAAAGACATTCTGTACTTAAGGAGAAGTACAAATACTACTGTTAAAAACTACTCCAGTAAAAACTGAAGTAGTGATTGAACTTCTTTACTTAAGTAAAAGTAAAAAAGTACTGGGTGTGAAATATACTCAAAGTCAGAAAGTAGCTCTTTGGGGGAGGTTTCTATTTGTGCAAAGCTAACTGAACCTTGTCCTATATTAACTTCAAAAATATATTATTTTCTGTTGCTGCACTGTAGAGGGTCACTTTGCCTTTACAGAGTCAGGGGTTAAAGTGGAATTAGGAACTGGGGGAACCCTAAAACTGGTTGTAATGGCTCAGTGTGGGGAAAAGAATCATTACTAACAATCATTTCTATTGTGAGCTCCAGTAGATTAGTCTGTGCTCTTTGTGGATGTTCACGACTTAATTCAACAACATATCAGCAGATGTTTCATGAGTTGTCCTGGCAGATCCATTACACTGACACTGCACTGTTTATGATGGCTTTTTTCTAGATAGTATAAAGTTGGTATCAAGGTGGAATTCAGTGTTGTAATGTTTGCATGCTTCAAGCATTAATGATGACACCTTCAGTATTTCTCAGCTCCATTCTTTAATTCTCAGGCTTGCAGCTGCAACACAGTCTGCAGCGCTAACTTGTTCCTCTAACGTTTTTTTGTTCTTTTTTCTACTAACTTCCTTCCGCCTTACATTCGACCTTTTCAAAATAAAATATCTGTAAACATCACAATCACCTCCTCTTTTTTTTAAACAAACTTAGGTACTCAGTGAGGTGAATTACTAATCTAAACCTATGACAAACAAGCCTGATAAATTTACTGAACGTCCTTATTACTTAAGCTTCTCTACACCTAAACATCAATTGAACAGTACTGCATTTGCACAGATCTCTGACTAAGCACTATCAACATTCAACACTAGAATACAGGTTACAGTGCTAGATTCAGGAACATCAAACATGTTCACACAGCGTAACCTTTAACTGGTCACTCAGATATTCAAGTGTTAGATCTGATGTAATCAGACAGATGCATAGGTACGCATCTGTGAGATCGGACTGGGTATCTGGGCTTGTCTGTTAAGGTCGACATGCCGTACAGGTGGGGCATCTTCAAGTCCATGTCTGATTTTCTTGAAGAATGATGCATTCCTGACAATCAAGTGTCCATCCCTTGTAGCTGTAATTTCAGAAGCCTTAACCTTGGTCACTTTGTAGGGTTTTGCATTGTATGGTGTGGATAATTTGTTGTGCTTGGGTTGGCGATGCACACTGTGTCACCCAGAGTTAGTGAGTGTGGTCTGGCGTGACGGGTTGCATCTGCGATCACCTTCATCTTGATCTTTGCACTATCATCCCTCGCTCTCACTTCAGCATCTGAACACTTCCGTGGAGTGGTGTTGAAGAAGGGGAGTTTGGTGTATAGCTGGCGTTGAAACAATATTTCAGCTGCTGAGCTCGCCGTTGTGCTATAAGGTGTAGATCTGTACTCACAAAGAAAGATGTTTAGTTGCTGTTTCCATGGTGTGCCCTGTGGCTCGGCAACTCTCAGTGCTTTGCCTAGGGTTCTCATAAATCTCTCAGCAATGGCATTCGCCTGAGGCCAACAAGGTGTGATTTTGCGATGATGAAATCCCAGGTAGTCCGCAAACTGTGAGAACGCCTCACTGTTGAAAGGAGGACCATTGTCAGTTTTTACTGTCCATGGGATTCCAAACATGGAGAACACTTTGTCAATAACTGGGATAACAGAAGATGCTGATGTTGAGCGTACACTTTCAACGACTGGATAGCGAGAATACTCGTCTGTGATGACAAGCAGGTATTCCCCCATAGGAAGCGGTCCATAAAAATCTACACTGACACTGTGCCAGGGCGTTTCGGGTAATGGTGACATCTGCAGAGGGTCGGTGTGTGTGACAGGTGTGTTAGCTTGGCATGGCAGACAGTTTTGAACTGCAGATTCTGCTTTCCGATCGATCTCTGGGAACCATACTTTGGTACGTAGCAGCGCTTTGGTCTTGACGATACCCTGGTGCCCTTCGTGTGCCAGTTGTATTGCTCTTTCTTGTAGGACAGTTGGAATAACTATCCTCGTGCCTCTGAGTATGAAGTCTTTGAACATGTTTGAATGATTTCAAAACGTCAGCATGCTGGGATTTATCTGTTAGATGCCACATGTTGTTCCTGATGCGACCGATGACTTCCTGCAGAACCTGGTCTTTCAGAGTCTCTGTTTTTATCTCCTGAAGTGTCATGGCTTTTGGGGTGGAGTGATAAGAGAAGAAATTGACGTACTTTTCTGCAACCTTACATGCACGAGCACTTTCATTCTCCTGTGTTGGCACTGGATGACGTGACATAAAGTCAGCTGGATTATCAGCACCTTTTCTGTATTCCACTCTGAAGTTATATGGCTGAAGTCTCAGTCCCCATCTTTCTATTCTGGCAGGTGGTTTTGATCTTGGGTTATTCCAGATGATTCCGAGTGCCTTGTGATCAGTCACCAGTGTGAATGGATGTCCATAAACGTATAAATGGAAATGTTCACAACTCCACACAATGGCGAGTGCTTCTTTCTCAGTTTGCGAGTATCTCCTTTCCACATCACTCAGTGCTCTGCTTGCATATGCAATAATGTGCTTCATCCCCTTTTCATCTTTTTGACAGAGAATGGCGCCCAGTCCTACTGGGCTAGCATCAACAATCAGTTCAGTCAGTCTGCTGGGATAGAAGTAGGACATCGTCGTGTCGCTTGTGAGACTGACCTTGAGTGCCTGCAACGCAGTTTCTTGGTCCTGACCCCAGGTCCAAGGGGTGTCCTTGTGTGTGAGCCTGCGCAGTGGCTCAGAGGTTGATGAGAAGTCCTTGATGAACCTCGAGCAGTAATTGGCCATGCCAAGGAGACTTTTGATGTCAGCAGGTGTTTTTGGGTTGGGAGCGCGTTGAACTGCTGCAAACCTTTTAGGATCTGCTGAAACGCCACCTGCGGAGAAGATGAAACCAAAAAACTCAAGTTTTGTTTTATTAAATTCACACTTCTCTCGATTCAGAGCTCTGATAGTCGCTTAAAGAGCGCTGTAAGATTGTCGTCATGGTCAGCCTGGTCCCAAAAGTAAGAGTCTGTTTTACGGAGTAGAAAGTACTGATATTTGTTTAAAAATGTAGGGAGCAAAAGTAAAATGTGGTCAGAAAAAAACTACTCATGTAAGTACAGATACCTGAAAACTTTACTTAAGTACAGCAACAAAGTATTTGTACTTTGTTAATTCCCACCTCTGGTGGACGGAAGCCAAAGGAACCTGTGGAGGCACAGAGGAAACGCACAGAAAGGTCACTGAGAGATTTGAGGACACGCCACCACTGTGCCTCCCATTGGTAATCAAAGCATGCCAAAAAATGCCTGACACACTATTATAATGTATTTATACCATCAGCCTCAATCAGTGATGCCAAGGATCAAGTTACTCACGATCTTTTGTGATTTTACAGTTAAAACTGATCAGACCAGGCAACAGTCCCCTGAAGGTGCTTCATATTGCAGTGTAAAGACCTTACAATAGTACAGAGAAAACCCCAAAAGTCAGAAGAGCCCCTATTGGCAAACACTTGTTGACACTGGGAATGAAAAAACTGGATTTTAACAGTATGAAATCCCAAGCAGAGCCAGGCTCAGGGAGGGACAGCCATCTGCTGCGACACAGGAAGTCCCCAGCAGCCTAAGTCTACTGGAGCATAAATAAGTGAGGATACATGATCCAGCACTAACTATAAGCTTTATCAAGAACAAACAGTTTAAGCCTAATCTTAAAAGTAAACATGGTCTCCTAAATCCAAACTGGGAGCTGCTTCCACAGAAGAGGGTCCTGAAAAAACCCCAATCTACTTTTACATACTCCAAGAACCACCTTCACTTTCAGCCAGCAGCCAAAATGGGTGAAATCTGCTCTGTTTCTAGTCCCTGACAGTACAGCAGCATTTTGAAGGCTTTTCAGGGGTTTAGGTTAGGACAGCCCAGTAATAATGAATTACAGTAGTCCAGCCTAAAAGTAATAAATGCATGAACTAGTTTTTCAGCGTCACTCTGAGACAGGATGTTTCTAATTTTAGAGCTGCAGCCATTTTTTGTTTTATATGCAATACTATCTAGCAACATTTTTTTAAAAGAAAAAGATTTTTCAGTTTCTACATTTGATATTTTGTCTTTGTAGCAGTTTACATTGTTTAAATTGTGAACTTGTCTAAACTGAACCTTTTCCCAAAGGTCCCTTGTCCTTTTTGTTTCTTCAGCAAACTGAATTATATGTATGTATTTTTTCTATTTTTTTTTCTGTTGGGGTAGCTGGGTGAAGAGCTGGCTGAACTTGTTCCCACCAGTGGAATAGATGTGGTGGAGCTTGAAGACGAGGGCACCTGTGTACGCTTCAGTCCCCTCCTGACAGCTGCAGGTAACATGAACTCGTGTTCACGTCACAACTTTCTGCTCTTACTTATATACAATATACACTTCAATAAGGAAAGGGGGGGAAAAAAGAACAATTAGAGAGCACATCAGATCTCAATGGGGGATAAATGCAGGCTGGGTACCAAGGATGCCACATCATTTGATGAAAAGGACATTTCAATAGTAATAGTTGGTGTTCAGGCTGCCGTTGCTATCCTGTAGAAGTCTGTGCCTCCCCAGATCATCACCGACCCACCACCAAACCAGTCATGATGAATGATGTCACATGCAGCATAACATGTGACACACAATACATATTTATGCAATGCTTTTATCTATGCCTAAACACTTTTTATCGGGTAGGGCTCGATTCACTGACTGTTCGATCAGCAGATAACTACCACCTGAGTAGTTAGGAGACATGCAACTCACACTTCTCATTCCCTTCCAGTTCTGGGGACCCGGGAAGAGGATGTTGAGTCCATTGTGGAGAAAATGACAGAGCTGGTATTTGTAATGAGCTCCACAATGTCCCTCAGAGAAGACTTCAGAGAGGAAACACACAAACGTTCACCCTCACTCAGATACATAAACGAGTTCGCCTGGCCTGGACTGGGAGTTGTCCGGTAAGGGTGCATGCAGCTTACATGAAGTTCTTTACTAAATATGTTATTTGCATATTTATTAATTAGTAGTAGTAGTAATAATAGTGTCTTTGTCTGAACTGTACTGGAACCCTCATTAGTTTTGGCTTTGAAGTACTGTACTGTTGTTACCTGCATCCTCATATCATGTTCACATTAATATAAATTTGAAGAAATGTAGACAATTTTTTGTTTCTGTTTATCTGTTAAAGTTGATTTCTTATAGTAATTGCTTGTGTGTGCCTGTGTGTGTTTTCTTTTACAAATCTTCCCATCTAGAAACTGTTGCAATTGGATGCACAAGCCATTATACAGAATAAAATCATTGGCATATATAGCACAGTCTTTTTACTGTAATGGAAAGTAGGAAGCCCTTTCTGCACATGAGTGTCCTGCATGAATTGGGTATTGACAAGCCGATAGTACATTATTATTTATGATATATAAGTGTATACATTTTATTTTGGAAATGGGTAATGTAAAGGATCAAAACAAAGATGTAAAATGATTTATACAGTGCTATATAAAAAGCACTTAAATATAATATATTTAAATGATTATATTAGAGAAAGATAACCTGAGTAAATACAAAATATCGTTTTTAAATGATGATTTCCCTTGCCCTGTGTGAAAAGACTAAAATCTCAAAAAAACAACACATCGTGTGAATCATCCCACGAGTGCATCGACGTCTTATCCAGGACGTCAAAAACCTGACAACCAGTTATCAGGTTCAGGAGGCAGTTATTTTTTCACAGAAGGCCAAGTAGATTTGGATTCTTTTGTTTAATAATTGAAACCATCATTTAAAAACTGCATTTTGTATTAACTCAAGTTATCATTGATTCATTGATATGAACATCTTTTTATTGATCTGAAACATGTAAGTATGACAAATACACAAAAAAATGAGAAATCTAGAAAAACGTTTTCACAGCCTGTATGTCTTAGTTGTATCAAGACAGTGCACATGTTTGTTATTTTATACATGGATCAGTTTCCATTGACTAGTAAGTGACAAGGTGAGATGATTTGTTAGTGCTTGTAGGAACTTGACTGAAGTCCACAACCGTAATTTAATGACTTGTAGAGACTGGCTGATACAGCATTTGTAAGACCCGTTCCAATACAATACTGATGTTTGGTGATATATTGTCTTTTTTTGCTTTCAGACACACAAAGTAAATACATTTGTTGTGTGTAGTTATTTCTTTTTTTTACACTCCCCCCGACTCTGCTCAGATTGGTTGTAGTGTTTGTGCCAATCCAAAGAGCTGTACTGCCAACAGTGAAGTTGCAGAGTGCCCTCGGTGGGAAAACCATGCAATATCAACACTCATGACATGGATAAGGGGTGTTCTTCCATTTCCACTTTTTTTTCAAATTTTCCTTAATCAGCTGTTACAAATCTCGATACTGATAAAGAAGCAAATAGCTAATGTTAAAATCAATTAAAGTCAGTGATATTAGTCTGCCAAAGTTGGTCACACTCTGACTGGACTTAGTAAAGAAAGGGACACATGTATGCAGTTAAGGTCTATTGCCATCAAGGCAGAAAGCCGAGCATCGAGCCCAAGGAACTCTGTGGTGAGGCAGTTCTTTGCACTGATCAATGGATATCGATGGATGAAGCCAGACAACCATATTTATTAAAATTCCTTCATCTTATTATGTCCTAATTTGCTGTTGTTCCATAGCACTAGCATAGCAGACATGAGAAGGAAGGAAGCTCAGTGTCACATAACTAAAGCCTTTATCTGTTTAATTAGTTAAATTATCATCACTCTAAGAGAAACTGTCAATGTTGCATATTTAATTTCTGTCTTTTGGTCTTTAGCAGTATTCTCAAATTGTCACAAGATCTGTTTGTTTTCAGTAGTTTTCACACTTGTGGATGTGATTGATGCTGTGATGTTCAGGTATGAGATGCAGGCTAATGGAATGGATGAGGACAGGAAGAAGCAGGAGCAGGAGAAAATTAACACTGAGCTACTCAAGAAACTGCAAGAGCTTGACACTGACATCCTGTTTTCCACTGGTGGGTACCTCTACTTATCTGAGAGGCTTTTGGAAAAACAAAACAAAACAGTGTTTTAAACATTTCTGTTGTTCTTTCCTCTGTTTCTGTTTGTTTCATTCCTCAGGCCCTGAGTTCGTGACAGAGCAGGGCTGCATTTTTGTGGGAATGGTGACAGATGATGTTGATGTGTCAGACCTGGTGGATACAATAGCTGCCCTGGGCAGGGACATAGAGGAGAGCGGGAAGGTAAGTCCTGCTTTCAGTTTGCAGAACGTTTGAAAATCTTTAGATGGCGTTTGCAGGTAATAACTTGTTCCCAGTTCTGATTCAGTCGTTGCTATATTGTTGCCAAAGCTGCTAATCTGTTTACATTAGCGTAACCATAGCTCTGCAGCTAGCTATAAGGTAGCACACTATTGTTTGTCAACTAGCACAAACTGACTAACCATCTAAACGTCTCTGATATTTCTGCCTTATTTTATATCTGAAGTTATAGCAGTGTTATATCTTTTTATTTGCTTTACTTTTTGTTCACTGATTTTAATAGATTTGAAAAAATCTGAACCATTTTTATCTCTGTTGTAACTCTCTACTTGTTTGCTTTTGGGAACTGAAGGAGCATTTGGCTAATGATACTTGACTTAATGAAGTGACAAATCTAAAAAGTGACAAATTCACTGAAATAAAGTGATCTCTTGCTTTTGATCTGAGAAAGCGGTTTCACGAAACCCTCGCCTGTTTGCATCCATCCTTTACATTACTGCCATCTTCTTGGCTGTTGTCACTGAAAGCTGCACTTCTTTTGTCTGTCTCCTGTTAACAATGATTTCAGCTGGGCAAGCTGAGAAGCCAGCAGCTTTTTTCATGCATGTGTGAATAGACCTCTGGTCTTTGAGGGTAAACTAGCTTGTGTGCTCTTACCATCTGCACAGATTAGCATATATGAGAAATCACTTAACTGAGTGAATTTAATAAACTTAACCAGTGTTCTGACAACACTCCATCTCTATTCTTCATCAGTATTTTTCATCTCCCTTCATAGATATTAATAGTGCATATAATGCAGCAGGTGCAGGCTTTTTTCGTTGTCAAATTTTATATCCAACTGTACCAAAGTGGCACACGCCTTACATCCTTGGGTTTACCTCTTTCATCTGGTTTAAAACCAAAGAAATCCCAAATTGGTGACTTTGTATTTTTTGGCAGCTAGTTCCTCAATGTTTGGACTTGTTCTGTGTTCTAAACACGCAAATCACTCTGTGCATGATTACATTGCTCCGCCCATCAGAAAGTCACCTGCATGAATGTACCCTATCATCATTTATTGGACTGATGAATGTCAGTTGGAAAAATTTTACATATCGCCCAACCTTATCCTAGACAGTTTAGGCTGATGTGATATAAAATAAATATCCAAGAATTCAAAAATTAATTTACTTAAGTTAGAGCTACATTCAAAGTTAATAAGATTGTTGCCTAGGGAAACTGTCATCTGGAATTTATGAATGGTCATTCATTGCTAATACTTTTATAACAACATGTCAAAATAGCTGGTACGAGTTGTACTCCAGGTTTGGCTGATTCTTCATTAATTACATTTACGTTTATAAAGCAGTGATTCTTTTCTGCTTAGGTGCTGCAGAACATGACAGAGGTGGTGAGGAAAGGCATCCTGGAGGCAGAGCTGCAGCTGCAAAAGGCTAACGAGGAGAAACTCATGGAGGAGGTGTGTGTGTATGTGCGCGCGTGTGTGTGTGTGCGCGCGTGTATGTGCGTGCACGCGTGTGCGCATGTTTGTAGTGGAGTAGGTAACTTAAGATCAGAGGTTAAATCATTCACAAGTGGATACAAGTACCAAAACTGGTGAGCCCAGCGTAAGCTGACTTTCAGGGTCTGAAATGAATGATAAGCTTCAAACATAGAGATGTTTTTTGTCTCCTCCTGTTCTCGGTCTGTGGATCCTTCACCTATAAGGTGAATGTGTTAGTGTAACTGCTTACATTAATCTGAAAACAGGGGTAAAGTGAAGAAGCAGTGCCTTTTATTTCAACCAAGATGGGTGTAGGGCATGTTACTACTCTAGGCATTTCCCATGAATGTCCACATCACCAAGGGGTTAAAAGGGTAATCCATCAACTGTGATAACACCTATATATTAAAATGTAAATTCCACTTTCCTCCAAACGGCAAAGATGGGAACAAATAGTGTTTGTTTAGTTGTTCCAATAAGGCAAAAAGCTCTCAATTTTAAGTTTGTCAGGAACCTCAGAATAATCAGTACCATTTATTTCACTGGGAAACCAATTAAAATAAAACCACAAGTTTCTATGTGCTGGATGCCTTTACACTGTGTGGCCGATATCAAGTCTCCGCTGAGATTTGGAAAGATGCATCAACTTGCAGGTACACAGAGACAAAGTCCAATCACTATTCCCATTAAACTCATGGGAATGGACGCAGTTAAAGAAATGTGAAAGCGATGTTGAATTTTCCGTTTGCATTTGTTTCACATGTCAAGTTCAACCCATGTTGCCCATACATAACTTAATGGTCACTAAAATTTGTACCTGTGATGTTTTTAATTTTGCTTTGGTTTTTTTTTGCAGTTTTACTATTTAAAACAAAAAAGTATTACTTAAAAACTTGTCAAGAGCCTCCCAAAGGAAAAAAAACAGAAATCGAGACAATCAGCTCTGAACTCCATTCAGTCTCTATCCAACGGTTGGAATTAAATGTTCCCTGTGTTGGAAGTAGCAGCTTTCTTTTTGTCTTCAGATTAATAGCTTCAGAGAGAAAAGCACAAGTTTTGGTGCTTGTATCCACTTTTGAAAAATTTGCTCGCTGCTTCACTGTGTGTTCCAGTACAGATGAATAAATGGGAGTGTGCCTAGACTGAGTTGTGTGTTGAAATGATGAATGGTAACTCCTGCTGTGTATTCTAGGGAATGCTGAGACAGCTTCCTGTGGTTGGCTCTGTGTTAAACTGGTTCTCTCCGATCCAAAGCTCCATAAAGGGACGGACATTCAGTCTTGCAGCAGGTAGAGCATTTCTCTGTTAGGACAGACTCATTCTGTGTCACCCACAAAGCTATTCTTGTTTCAACCACACGTTTATGTAGGTAAAGTGGAATACTTTGTTCTCAGGTTCTTCATTGAATGTTTCTTAGTTTCAGACTGAATTTAGAAGAAGAGCTTTTGAGAGATTTACATTTTCTGTTTTAAAAACTTTACAGCTTGAATTTAATTTGCTAACACCCGCCACGTTTCTTTGACTTGCTGTTTTAATCGATGTATTCTGTCAGCAGTTATTCCTGTTCCAGTTCCTTCGAGCATTTGAGTCACTGATTTCACATAAAAACTAATTGAGTTTAAATATAGCAAATCTACAGTATGTGTAACATACAGGCATTGAGTTGGTTAATGACTTGGGTGTTTTTAGGTTCTCTGGATTCCACAGAAGTGACTTACTCCACCAAAGCCCAAGCTGACAGGCCATCCCTGCAGGACACTCCCATTTCTTCATCAAAGAAACTGCCAGGTAAGCTAGTTCCTGCCTTTCACTCACACTCGCTCTGGTAAAAGCAGATCGCCAATAAAAGCACTTTGTGCAATATGTCTAGACTAACCACCACATAATAATTAACTTATCATTTCCAGTTGTCAGCTTTCTTGCTCAAGTGTAAGGTAACCTATTCTGCTTGTCCTTATTTGACTATGCATAAATCATCACTAAAGTTCAGCTTCAGACTCTCCAGACGCCAAGTTTCAGATCCAGGAGCCTCACCCCTGTGATGTTCGAGTCTGTTTGCAGAGGCAGTAATTTAGAAGAAAGTTCACTTAAAGAAAGAAGGTGCTAAAACCAGGCCTTGCTTCGTCCTCTGTGTGGAGCTAGCAGTGTAAGATAAAAATGATTCTTTTCAATCATACAAAGCTACTCTACAGTCTGTGGAGGTGGAAAAGAATAGGTCCTGTTTGAGTGTGTTATTGGTCTTCTTGCCAATACAAGGTGTAACAAAGTTTAGAGACATTGCCTATTAAAACTTAAATATGGACCGTCTCTATTTCAAGGTTGTGTGCGTGTGCATCTGGATTACTTCCAGGTCAGGTGCAATTTTCAGATTCCTGGAAACCCATTTCTGACCACTTGCATAGAGAGTAAACATACAGAGCTGGGTTTCAGAAAAGCTTTTTTTAGTTATTTGTGACATTCACAGGGTTGTTTTCCCATGAAATCATCTCAGTGTCAGACTGTACATAGAGAGGTCTATAAACATGCTGGTGTGTCTGAGGGAGAACACTTTACCGACTTTCAAGAGGCAAGAAGAAGAGGATGTTTTACCCTCTTCATGGCATTGCACACCAGCTTAGTGCATTAAACAGCCATACCATCACAAGCTTTGTCCAACATGATATACAAATTCATGTCTCCTATGTCACCATTTGGACACAGCGGAGAACATCCAGAAAGCATAGCAGAGGCACAAGTACAAGAGTCGGAAAAAGGACTTTGAGGAAGCAGAGGCGCTGAAAGCTGCACAACACCGTCTGGATAAAAATAGATACAAGATGACTTTTTCATTCTGAGAGCATTTTGATGAGCAAACCCACAAGTTTGCATGTCATGGTAATCTTTGTTGTTTCTATTATTTTGGTTTATATTTTTGTCACTGAATGCTTTCATTTGTTTTTCAAAGTTTCACCTCGAAAAGTAAATCCACATGACCATGATTTCATGGACCCCATTAGTACTTTGCATTTGGTCTCAGCATATTTAGTCCATTTCTCTCTTAAAGAATAGCTTCTTCTCTTTGAAAGATCTACGTTTCATCGTTAGAGAGCTTACAGCTTTATATCTTGACCAGTTTAGTGTTTTCATGAAATCAGCAGGTACTGATTTGTGTTGTACGTCACACTTGCCTTGTGCCACAGGTCAGAAGTTATTTCGACGTGCAGGCGCGAGCACAGATTTCACTGAAACCAGCTTCACACAGGCTGAGGCATCATTCCAGGAGGAAAATCCTACTGGGATCGGCAGCAGCATCAACCCTCCGATCTCTGCACCTACACCAGAGACACCACATCACACCTCAGGCGATTTGGTACCAGAGAAAAACCTGAAGTCGTCTTCTGAGATCGATGACTTGGAAGCCTCAGAAGAGATGCACCCTGAAGGCCAAGAGGCAGAAGGGAGCACAAGATAGGATGACTGTTTCTGCAGGTTTTCTAACCATCTTAGAGCAACCAGCCTAAAAGATGCTTTAAAAAAAGTTACTGTGTAAAATATAAATAAAAACAGAATGCAATGATTTGCAAATCTCAAACTCAGAACACAGAAAACATGTCAAATGTTTGAACTGAGAATATATCATTTTAAGAAAGATGCTAGCTCATTTTAAATGTAATGGCAGCAACGTGTCTCAAGTAGGGCAACAAAAGTCTGGAAAAGTGACACAAAGCAGGACAACTTGCAACTGCAGTAATTAACTGGCAACAATTCAGTAGCATGACTGGGTATGAAAAGAGCTTCTTAGATTGACAAAGTTTCTCTGAAGTAAACATGGACAGAGGTTCACCAATCTGCAAAAAACAGCTTTATTCTAAAATTATGGAGCAATTTGAGAATATCTCTGTGGCTAGCATTCCAAACAGTTCAGAACAAACAGAAAATACAGCAAAGACAACCCCAGGACTGTTGAGCAGATACTCTTCTTTCAGACAAGAATAGGGCAGCTCTCGTCTCCCAAAGGTCAAGCCTCCTCGTTTCCCAGACATTTACAGATTGTTAAAAGAAGCTGGGATGCTACTCAGTATGAACCTGTGCCAAATTCCAAGTTATGTTGCTGTCATCAAATTCAAAATGACTGTTGAATGTTTTCCATCAGATGTAGGTGCATTGAATTATGATCAGCTGAGGCAGTCATCAGTGCTACCTGTCAGTTGATTATAACGTTTTAGTGTAGATTTTTCTATCAAACGGGGGATGGGCTGGAGTTTCTGTCAGCTGATTCATCTGGTGTTGGATTACAGAGCAGAGGAGCAGCCATATTATAGATTTCTTTTCAGATTTCAAATAAAATATTTATTAGAACTCTGGAAATCAAGCAGCTTAAAGTTAGTTTTGACCCCCTTACTGTGAATGGTTGAAGCAAATGATATGCATGATATGCATATGTAAAATACCAACTGATATATTGCCTTCAAACATTCTCTTCATGTGTGCGTTAACATACAACAGTAAGAGTCAATTTGAATTTGACAGCAATAAACAATCTTTTCTATAAAAACATTTCCCCTATTAACAAACACAGTGCACATTAGCCAGAGCTGTGTGAAGCAGAATCTGATTATGGGACATGTGACATGTTCCCGTTTTTATTCACAAAATGTACTTTTGACTCTTCTCTTACCACAAGGGGTTGCTACAGAGCGATTTATGCCAGATGCCTTTCCTGACTCAGTCTCAAAGGGTATATGTGTATCCAGCTGGAATTGAACCAGCAAACTTTCACTTGCCAAGCAAAAGTGTGAACACTACACTAGAAAACTACTTTTTACACAATAATGGAACCTGAGCAAAAAGTGGGCTTCTGCCACAGAGAAGCTTTGCCTCAGGTATTCACTGTATGAGGGAGAATACTCTTCTCTCCAAAATATTATCCTTAAAATGTAAGTACTATATCAGAGGGACAATCGGGGTTAGGGTGCTTTGTTTTTTCAGTTTCACCGGTTGCCTGTATCTTATGTCTTACTCTTACTTACAGGCTACGTGAACATACTGTATGCATTTTCTTTTTTTTTTCTTTTTTTTTTAAACCTGTCCCGTTTGGCTCTTTTTGCCATCAGAATTATTGTCTAAAGGCGAAGAAAGATGCCCAACGGATTTACTTTACCAAATGGACCATCCCAGCCTTGCCGTAATGGTCCATTTGATTTACCTTTTATTGTTTATTTTATTTTATTTTTTTATTTTTACTTGCTAGATACGGGACAGGGGAAAAGAAAAGGGAGAAAGAAAGAGGGGCAAAAAAAAAAAAAAACAGCTGTATGCATTTTCTATTACTTACAAAATGGATTGTTTTCCTTGACTCTAAAGTAGCGCCTCAAATAATCATTTATGAAGAGGTTTTGTGTTTTATTATTTTATTATTAAAATTAGGTGACAGGAGAGGAAATGGTTATTTTTCCAGCTATTACTTTGGGGACACGTTTTTAAATGAATTGTACAAAAATAATTTAAGGTTTATGGTAGATGCACTATTGATGCTTTATTGAAACAGAAATTTAGCAAATGTCACAACACTAATCTTCAACCCTACCAATATAAAACGACATAAATCACTGGCAAACGTGACATGGTGGTTTTGCCTCTGCAAGAACAAAAGTCAAAACCCTAAATTTAGCTGGATGTTTTGAGCCCGGTGCTGGTGGAAGGTTTACTGTAAAGAGTAAAGAATGGTTGGAATGAAGATTAAAAACTAATTGCACTTATACTTTAGATCATTATTGTTCTGCTGTTTGCATTTAAATGAAATGAAGATTAATTTTATTGTTTTTGTTTTGGGTTTTTTGTTACAATTCTAATGCAAAAATAAGTTAACAACTTTCTATATTGAAAAAAGTCTTGAATAACTTGGTGTGATTACATCACCGTCTGGATGTTAGATGTGTTTGGAATGTTTTTCGTTTGTTCTTGTTGGTGTTTTTGAGCACAGAAATTCTTTCTTTGTAACGTCTGTCACCACATATCCAGCGTTCGGGTAATTTCTGATTAACTGTCTGATTTTTAGTCTTTCTTTGTTCAGTTGGGAGTTGATCATTAAACACAGCAGTCATGTTAATGATTCATGATCATTTGTAACTCAACCCGAGTCTTAACTGTGTCACAGACAGAGTAATAAGTTAAAGTCAATGAAAAGAAGAAAGAGAATGAAATTAATAAGAGGTAAAGTAAAACGTCTATGGCTCACTGGAGCTCTACAAGAGTCCTTCTAGAGCTAACTGTACT
The DNA here is from genome assembly GCF_036321145.2 of Pelmatolapia mariae. Classification (NCBI taxonomy): domain Eukaryota; kingdom Metazoa; phylum Chordata; class Actinopteri; order Cichliformes; family Cichlidae; genus Pelmatolapia; species Pelmatolapia mariae. The sequence goes on along the minus strand of NC_086230.1, from coordinate 2,324,615 downwards.
ACTCCACACCCATCTTCAAATTCTTTGTAAGTGATCGCTCAGAAATACTTTGGACTGATTTATCATCACTCCAAGCGATGAGACAAGGGTACAAAAGTCTGGAAAAGCAAATAAAAACTGGGATTATATGTTCTGCACCAGAAAATCCGCTCAGGTCTGGGTGACATAAATTATCAGTGAGCGTGAGGGTCTGTGAAGATGTGTGTAGCTCTTTTTTATCATACTCTGCTGGGCCAAAAGAATTTACATTGCAATGTGACAGCTACGCACCTCAGACTGCAGATTTCAAATAACAATAACAGGAATGGCTACTTGATTCTACAGCCATTTGTATACAGCCTAATCTAGGCCTAAGTGATGCTAAAAACAGTTGGAGGATAATTTTGGAACTAATTCAGTTAATTGGCAGCATGTCAGTAACATGACTGGGTATTATGAAAAAAATCTTAGAGAGGCCGAGTTTCTCAGACATAAAGACGGGCAGATGTTCATCTTCTTTCAGGTGCTACCTTTAGAGGTTGCCAAAGCAGATCATCTGCCTCCATCTTCCTACTCTGTTACAACAACAATCTACATGTCATCCTTCATTATATCCATGAATGTTCTCTGTGGTTTTCTGCTTTTCCTCATGCCTGGCAACTCCATACTCAACATTAGTTCACTCTATTTACTCTCCATCCTCGATACATGTCCAGACCACCTCAGCCTTGTCTCTTGTTTACGCTGGTCCGAATCAGTTGATGAGTTTGTAAACATATAAGCTTTTTCCTGTGATTTGGTTTCTTTTCGCACAGAGAATCCAGGTGAACTGGAAGCCAACCACAATGTGTCACTACAAACCACATGAGAATGTTCAGTCCACTCATTGGGCAAAAGTGCATTGGGCCAGGGGCAACAATACATCAAACCAAGTCTCACTAACAACTTGTAAACCTACTCTTTTGCTTCTGTCAGGAATACGGTTCTGTGTTCTGGAGAACATGGAGAATTTCCATTCATTTTACAGCTAATTGCTAGCCCATACAGACCTTTTCATATCTATAGTACATTGCCACAAGTTTTTTTTCAGCTCAGACTTGCAATGTTGGTTGGTTCAAAGTGAAGTCAGATCACATTCACCCCATAAACAGACCGCTCCTGAGTTAAACTGGAACCACACCGAGATGAGCTCCTCCAAAGGGTCAGCTTCTTAAAAAAAGTTTTCTGTCTTTATATACCACTCTGAATTGAATAATTGGTTATTATTAATGTCTTCCAAATTGTTTCTTTTTGTCCCATCTCCCTCTCCTCACCCCCGGCAGACAGCTGCCCCTCCCTGAGCCTGGTTCTGCTGAAGATTTCTTCCTGTAGTTTTTCCTTCCCACTGTCACCAAGTGCTTGCTCATTTGGGGCCATCTGATTATTGGGGTTTCCTTGGTATAACTGTAAGGTCTTTACCACACAATATAAAGTGCGTGGAGGACTGATACTCTGACAAGGGACAAAAAGAGACAGCGACTATATATACACAAAAAGGTGATTAGGGAAGTGGAGACAGCTGGGAAAAACAAGACACGGCTGAACAAAATCACAACAGAAGAGACAAAACTCAAAAGGAAGCAAGACTCATGGCAATGCACAAGGAATAGAAATGACTAAAATAAAACAGGAAATGAGCTAAACAGGGGAACCACATAGAAATGACTGCCTGGGTTTGTGAACACAGTTTGCTGTGCCATGCACAAATGCAGATTAAAAGTCTTAGTCATGCAAAGAAAAAGTCATATGTGAAAATGCCACGATCCTCTCTGGGCCAAAGTTCATTTAAATGGATTGAGATAAAGCTCAAACCTGTTTAAAATTGGCATTCTTTTTAGGAAACATGAGACCACATCATTATTTTATGCAAACATAGGTTCTGCTTTTTTACATAGCAACAAGTAACTCAAAACATTATTTCTCAAAAGATCTTACCCTTTCAACTTTCTTCATCATGGAATTCTGTCCATGATGACACCATAAAGGAGATTTACAGATCTGCTTTATGGTGTCCAAGAAACCCAACGAACACCTGCCTCTGAACACCACTGATTGTGCTGCAAGATACTGAACACCACTGATTGTGCTGCAAGATACTGATCACTCTAAGCACGTTAGACTTCAAGCCACATTTTAAACATACATACATACAGCATTTTATCTGCTAGGAGAACATTCAAGTGCTCCTTAGAAATCTCACTGTCGTGGTGTAAAACCAGGAACCTTCTTCTACCCCACTCTCCCACTGTGGTGGCAGTCAACAAGACTGCACAAAAAATGTAGTGGAGAGGTGCATTCTGAGTGAAGGAAGAACAGTTAAGGCAATTTTCTTTGAATGTGAAATACAACATAGTGCTTTATAGAGCATACTTTTCAAACCACCTCCCCTGGAGTCTCTGCAGCAACTCCATATATTGAGCCCTTTTTAGAATGTTACTCTGCTGCTGTTAGTTCAAAAAACCTACACAAAAATTAATTAATTAATAAAAAAAAAAACCCTGCCGAGTTGACCTTTGAGACCTGCTTTAGCAGATATCACAATATAGCAAAACGTTTTGTAGCAGTCTTAACAGTCTTTATTGATTGACCTTCAGATAACCTTCTGACAGATGCCTTTAACTTCAGAGATTATCTTAGACAGTCTGTTGGTGATATTCACTTTGGTGACTTTAGCCAAAGAGCAAAGGTTGAACATCTGTGTAGACAACTTTTGCTTGTAGTGTAACTAATAGCACAGTGCCCAAATATTAGATAAGACAAATGCTTTATTTATCCCATTTTGGGGATTTTTTGTTTTGCAGTTGTTTCTTACAGATGCTTATCTGTGAGACAGATAACAGTATGCAGTTTCCCTCTGTTGTCCTTGTGGTGGTGGAGCTTAATCAGTCTGTTAAAAAGTGCTCTCTACTCCTGGCAAATGGTGCAGATGATGGTCAGGATTATCCATGAGGAGAATGGTTTGTTCAGTGACCCTCTCTTCACTACAGCTTTAAAAGTGTCCACTTTGCAGCCAATCGCAGAGCTTGGTTCCTGATCAGTTTATCCAGTCTGTAGTCAACAGTTCCGATGCTGCTCCCCAGAAAACCACAGCAAAGTGCTTCACTAAGCACTAAGTGACAAAAAAACCCAAAGCAATAAAAAGCTGCAATTCTCCATCACTTTGGTGTACACACTAAATCTTCCTTTGAGAATAGAGCCTCCTCTTCCCCTTTGCAAATACAGCCTGTGTATTTGTCTTGAAATTCAATCGGTTGTTGATGTCGATGCCGAGGTGCTTGATCCAGCCCCATGATAGACATGGTTCCTGTAGCCATCCTCTCTCTGGTCTAGTGCTTTGAACCAACCACTTCAGAATCATTAGACTTTTTAAAGAAACTTGTCAAAACTCAGCTCTTCAAAAAACTTCAAGCTTTTTTGCTCAATTATATACTTTTATTTACACAATTTATTTATGCTACAGTGCGCCAGAAGAAGCACTCAAAGCGCTTTAGGCTACATACGTCATTCTCCTATTCACACAACACCCAATTGTTGCCGTGACAAGACAATAAAAAGGCACAGTGATGATTAATAAATTAATGACAGTGTCCTTCCGTTTCCACTCCTTTTTCCACTCTCATGCCAGCAGAGACTCTTTTGATTGGCTGCTATTTAACAGCCAATCTCGTCGATCTTAGAAAGCTTTTTTTTCTTTTCTCTAGAAATTCTTTAAAGTATCTCATTGAAAACAATAATTATTTATCCTGTTGGGATTTTTCATTTCAACGAAATGTATAATTCTCAGCGTAACTTTAGATTGAAAAAACAAAGTCTCTCGGACTGACAATAAGCCCCTCCTCTTGTACGGAGCAGCCCTCGCTCCTGGTGGATGTTGTCAGGGTGGGCGGAGTCTCTGGCTTTGCAGAAATCGAGGAGACCGCTTCTTTGCAACAGCAGTGGTGCCGGCAGTTTTACGTGTGGATCTTGCTGTTGTCACTGGATCATCAGTAAGTGTTCTCAAAGCCTTTATCATTTTCACATGGGTAGCTTAGATGAGATCACAATCGCTGTGTGTGGAACTGGCACATCGTGATTGTGTCAGGTCTGTTAAACGTCAGTGCACTGGGATCTGCAGCAGCCTGCAGCAGCCTCGACTGGATAGCTTTTAATGAAACGTCTGTCTCGTTTTAACATATTACTAGTTTGGATTGGCCAGCCTATTCCGATTCATGAACCTCCAATCTCTGTGTGAACCAGCCAGAACCAGTGGGATCCAGATTTTTCAGAAGAGCGGAATGGCAGTAGCACACACATACTGTCTTTATTGTCCTGGTTTATGGCAGCTCCAGTCTGCAGCAAAGGGCGACCGTGTAATCAATACCTTGTTTACATGTATTCAAATCAGGACTCTTCACAGCGACTCCTAAACGCATCAAACATGTACTGCGACATGAACGAATTTAAAGGTTATCAGAATAACGATATATAAAAGAAGGTGTTTTCGCTGTCATTACCGACACGAGACACAGATTTATTTTGTTCTGGTTGTTCTTAGATAAATACTTGCTGTATAACTGAAGTAAGGAGTTTAAATGTTTTATTTTATAGATTATTGGCCCAGATTTGTATCACAATGATAAACAGAGAAAACATAATCGCGTTATGTCTGTGTAACATTTTATGTACAAACGAGTAGCTGAAAAAAGTTCCTCTGATGTTTTTCCTTAATAATTTCTTTAAATTGGGATTGCTCAAAAATATGATGTGCATTCTGTCAATAAAATAAAAGCAGGTAAATCACTTTTATGAATCGGGACATATTAAAATGTAATCTGGTCTTAAATTTGGGTATATAGAAACAGTAAACCTGAACGATATACATATATTGGTTGTATCATTGTTTATCTATCTATCTATCTATATATATATATATATATATATATATATATATATATATATATATATATATATATATATATATATATATATATATATATATGAATAACAAAACATAAATCAAAATGCCATTACTTATTTAGAAAACGTAATCAATGCTGAAGTGGTGTGTTAAAAACTAAGTTCATCCTTACTTCCATAGGAATAAGAAGTATCTGCTGCTCCTCTGTTCCATTCTAAGAACGCACAAAATTACTTTCCAGTGTTATGCAGATGATACTTAGTATTGTCTGTTGCATGTTGTGGTTAGCCACTTCTTTCTGTTTCGTCTTAGGTTTTAACTGGAACATGGATGCGAGAGCATATTACTCCTCACTGCACTGCCTGTTTGAGGGTCCATTTTAAGATTTTACTTTATTTGTTTGTTTGTTTTAAATTCTTTATTTAAGAACAGTGTCAGTCAGAAATGGTACAAAAAGTTTCCACCACACATTATTATACAAAGTTCTACCACAATGTGTTTATGTGTTTCCAGTTTCCAGGTTGTTTCTAGCTCAGAGGGTGACACTGCAGGGAGAAAGATTGCTGTCAAAGACATGATACTGTTATCTGTTGGATTGGCAAATACGACCAAGAAAAGTCATTATTTTATATGTGAAGTCACAGTTTCAGATTTGACACTTGAAGTGTCTGAATCTGACATAACCCAGAAAGTTTTTCCACCTGTGAATGAGTAAAAGACAACTTATCTTCCAGCCTTATAAAAACTGCAGTGTCTCCGACATTGAGCATTTGGGTTCTTATATTTGTTTTGATGTAGGGTTTTGAAATGTGTCATCACGGTCTTCCAACAATGCTCTCTCCAAGTCCGATATTAGTTGAAGACCATTGGCATTTGCCAATACTACCCCAGGCTTCCTCTGATCGTCTAACCCCCACCTCACACTCCCATTTCTCTTTGACAAATGAAGTATTGACATTGTTAGCAAAGGAGAGCGTATTGTATAGTTTATTTATCCCTTTAGTTAAAGTTTTATTCAAAGCAAGGTTTTTAATTTTTTGGAACTCTCATTCTGATGTTGTTAAATTTACAGGAGTACGATTCTGGACGTAATAGTTCTGCAATTAAAGATATTTTTAAAAATAGTTTTGCTCCAAACTGCATCCTGTAAAAAGAAAAGGCTATGAAATTTACCCTGTTGTGTGAATGAAATATAGGTCCTAAGTAAGGATTCAAGTTTCAGTTAGTAGTTTCTTTCCATTTAACTTTGTTGTCTTTATTGCACCAATGGAGTAGAGGAATTGATTGTGCTGCAAGGTAGTAGCTTCTTCAGCATGGTAGAGCCATCCCTTCTTTCTTTTCCTAGCTGCAACACGCTGAAACTGATTCTAGGTTTCTTTCCCTGCCACATAATCCATTTGTCCCAATTGCTAAACTGATTATCGCTTATGTCTACCGATAGGATTCAAGGAATGTATGAAAGGCAGGGGAGGATATTCATGTTGACAGCGATAATCTTTGTGTTTAGATTTTAAAATGGTATAAGGTTCCATCTTTGCAAGTTTGATTTTATTTAATAGGATAAGGGATTGTGATTGGCTTGTGAAAGTTTTGTTGGGTAGTTAAGCAATTCAGCATCCCAACAGAGATTGAAGCTGTAGCTGTTCTTTGAGTCAATACATTTTAATGTCAAAGCCTGTGTTTTTCATGTATTGATTTTGTAACCTGACAGTTTTCCAAAGAAAGCCAAAACTCTGTAAAAACTCTGTTTCTGGCTCCGTCAGGAAAACAACAACTTTGCTGCCTTATTAATTGTCTCAGGGGCTCAATGAACAACACAAAGAGGAGAGGGTGATGATCACTTTCATTTCAGCCTAAAGTGTTACTGCATTAGGTGCTCGCTGCCTCTCAAACGAGATCACAAAATAGATTGCAATGCGTGTAATAATGCGTGTGCGTGATTGCATTATGGCTTGTTTCTGCAGTTATATATAGACTGGTTTTATGGTTGCTGGTTTACCAATCAGCTGTGAGTGTATGACATAATTGTAGGCTCCATGAATGGTTTATAAAGTCAGCAGGTCAACATCATTTCTTCCTCTGAATGAGCCACTGTGTGGTCTGTAATAAAAAAAAAAAATATATATATATATATATATATATATATTTTTTTTTTTTTTTCACGGCACCTCTCAACTTTTAATGTTGAATATTTTGCATATTAAACCCCATTGTTTTTTTGTTTTTGTTTTTTTTTCTAAAATCATGCATCATTTTGGACTTCTTTGGTCTCAGTCCAGGGAAAACGAGTGAGAGAATGACATTTCAGTGTGCTTTCATATCTCTAGAAGCTATTTTGGTATTAGGAAGCTTTGTGAATACAGGAGACCCTGTTGTTGCCTAGACAAGGCAACTTCTAGCCCCATCCCTAATTGCAATGTAGACATTGTTAGCATTACTACATGTTTGCGTACGTTTTTGTTTACACCCCTTAATTAAGAAAGCATGAAAACTCTGTTATCATCTCAGAATGCAGTTGAAATTAGGCTTAATTTAAACAGCTCAGTGTCATCATTGACAGTTTTGGGGGTTTTTCCTCCCACTTGATTTTCCTTTCTTTCTTTTTTTAAGACTGCTCCAGCCCCACCTATAAGGTGCACTAAATATTTAAAGCATTTAAGGATTTAATTCTCATGCTACTGCTTTATCTAGAACTTTGGGAAGGAAATAGGAGAATGGATATTAGCTTATTTTTTTCAGCTTAGGTTTGCTGCACCTTTAAAACAATTGGAAACTACGGATGGGAATCAGGAACCGGTTCTTGTAGAAAACTGGTTCTCTGTAGTGTAATTCTTTGAAATTTATAGTCTGCTTGCCTGTCAGTCTTGCTGTTCAGTTCCACTTGCCACTTGCATACTACAGTCAGCTACTTTCAGTTCGTGTGTCGCACACCTGTAACACACAAAAGTTATATCCACACTGTGTTGCAGCGTGGATATAACTATTTACTGATTACTTCTCCAATCCCGTTACTTTACTGATTACTTTTTCAAAAGTAATTAGTTACTTATTACTTAGTTACTTTTAAAAAACATGATACACAACCTGAATACGTAATAAAGCAATAGACCTTTCAGCCCAATTCTATTTCTTCTGCATAATCCATCATATAAAATTGGCTCAAATGAAAAAGTCTCTTTTAAAAAATTGTTTTATGAGTTTTAATCTTTTAACTTTATGCACTTTGCATTAAGCAAATATGAAATTATATGCAACAGTCTTTCACTTAAGAAATTAGTTTAATATTTAAACCTATTTTCTGCATATTCCAGCATATAAAATAAATAAAACTCAGCAAACAATAAATAGAATCAAAGATTCAGCAGCACCGAGTCCTGTCGCTCTTAAATCTGTTGTCAGCTGTTTAGCAGGAGTGGGGCGGGTGGAGGTTTTCCTGGTGCAACAGTGGTCATGTCAGTGGGGGGATCCCAATTTAAGGCCTTTATCTTTAAGAGTCTTTGAGATATTTGTGTTCAAACAGCCTGCAGAGGTCTGAAAGTGGACTGACACACCAGAAGGTTGAGCAGAAGGCTTGGATGATTTGACTTGGAATGACTTGGAACCTCCAAACATTAATGACCTCTGATTTCTTAAGTACTTAACACAGTTGGTTTGCCTGGCCTATTTTACATAACATAGTGTCGAGTTGTTCTCTCAATGGGTTAAAATTTTGAATTTTGAAGATCTTGATTTACAAATAGAATACTAGCATAGTGAAACAATAGACAGAGTGCACAAGTGAGATGAAGAGGAGATTTCAGGCATGATGGAGTGGGCGGAGACAAGTGTAAGGGGTGATTTGTGAATTTGTGACAGAGGGTTTACAAGATGGGAGTGAGATATGCTATGATATATGGTTTAAAGACGGTGGCAACAAAATAACAGGAGGCAGAACTGGGGGTATAGCGGATTTGAAGATGCTAAGAATTTCCCTGAGAGTGACCAGGATTAGAAATGCGTATATCAGAAGGACAACTCAGGTCGCGAGGCTAGGCAGAGATGGTTTGTGGTGCAGAGGAGGGAATAAGGTGTCAGCAGAGAATCTGCAGAGAATGTTAAGTTTCTTGGAACTCTAGCCCATAGCTATAATCTATATTGTATACATTGCTGTGCAAAAGTCTTAAGCCCCCTAGACTAGACTCCATTGATTGCATTTTCATCCAAGTATTAAAACTTATATAATAGAGGCCCAACTATTAGTACAGTTTGTGCCGGCAGGACTGACAAGAAACCACATGCTTTTGCAGAGCATGCTTTTGCAGGTGCAAAGTGAAACTAAGCAGAGTGTTTGATCGAAACTTAAAGTGTGGGTGACGTCAAGATGGAGTAAATGGTAAATGGCCTGTATTTATATAGCGCTTTACTAGTCCTTAAGGACCCCAAAGCGCTTTACATATCCAGTCATCCACACATTCACACACTGGTGATGGCAGCTACATTGTAGCCACAGCTGCCCTGGGGCGCACTGACAGAGGTGAGGCTGCCGGACACTGGCGCCACCGGGCCCTCTGACCACCACCAGTAGGCAACGGGTGAAGTGTCCTGCCCAAGGACACAACGACCGAGACTGTCCAAGCTGGGGCTCGAACCGGCAACCTTCCGATTACAAGGCGAACTCCCAACTCTTGAGCCACGATCGTATATAAATATAACTAGGCTTCCTGTTTGTGCTTTAGACCTGGGGTTGTGTGTGTTGTGTCAGGTCTCCATATCCGGATATGTAAAATAAAGATCATTTTTAAAGTAATAAGACCACTTCTGAGCTGCGTCTTTTTGGCCGTAAAGAATGCAAAGAACCGGAATTTAATAAATCCTTTGTACACCACCACTGTGGCGGCATGCAGAGATTAAAATATACATTTACATAATATTTGGAGGCGGTGCGGTTAACAGTAACATTTACTTTGTTGTTGATGCTAACATGGATGTGACAGTTGGTGTTTGCCTTAATCAGAGGATGTATCTTTTTGTGAGTAGGTGTATACTGACTTCAGAATTCATAGAGGTCCTTGTTCTGTTTCAGAATTCATACCACAGCCTTATGTAGTATTTTAGGCGCTCAGAACAAAAACATTTCATATATTTACATTTCCCTTAAAAGTCACAAATATTGTTAGTTTCATTAAATACATTCAGTGTTAGTAGCTGTGCTTTGGATTTCTTAGCTGCTGTATTCAATAATACCACCGCACAGCTGATTACACAACAGATTTGTTGTCAAAGTAAGTTCAGTTTGTTTAAGGACAGGGCAGAAATGCTGCAGGTTTAGGCAAAACAAACAAACAATCACACAAAAACTGTAAATATAATTCAGATGTTCTGGAGAACAGTTAGATTTTTTTGGTTTTCTTCACTTCTTTATTTTCTTCTTACTCAATAAATTACTGTCAAAACAACCTAGATGCTTTAAACTGTCCTCACATGTGAAACTAACCCGAAGCCTCATGAAAACAGGCATAACCAAATGTGACTGAAAATAAAGCGTTTGCATTTTTTCTGTCTATTCTCATCTTAATGATGTGGTGAAAGTTGTTTTATAAACCTTAGCTGTAGTACCTTCATAGTAGCCATTAAAATTCATCTAGATCTGCAGAGGTTGTTAAGCAGTGCTGAAAATTGTAATCATTTGTGACTTATATTGAGTTACTGTAATTCCATATTTTCCAGTTCCAAAAACCTTTCTTATGCCTGGTCTGTAGCACGTTGGATCTGTTTCTCTGTCACCCTATCAGCCCTGCCACCATTTATTTGGTTTTGTTTTTTGGTGGGTTTTCTTACACTTCACAGCTGGACATTCTGGTGAACTTTGGATCATTGTCTGCATAACCCTTCAGGGTTTGAGCTGATGATTGAACTGTTTCTTATTGTTAAATTATGACCCAACTGAGCCGTCTAGTTCTTTAGATGTTTCTCTGGGTTCTTTTGTAACCTCCTGGATGAGTCATTGATGTAGTCTTGAAATAATTTTGGCAGAGATGATTTTTAACATAGCTGGTTCCTGCCAGTCACAACGGATAGCTGTCCCTCCCGGAGTCTGGTTCTGCTGGAGTTCTCTTCTTGGTAACTATTAACAGCAGTCTCACTTGATGTCGTGCCTACTTATTTCAGACAACTCCAGCAGTACATTCTCTGATTTAAAAACCTATTTTGAAGCTGCCTTTTCTTTCAAATATTTAAGAGAAAACTGTACTCTTAAACATCAGACTGTGTTTCTGGATGTTTCCCAAACTGGTTTTAAAACCGTCTAAAGCACAAAATCTGTATTTTTATGAATTCTTAATGATCTTTTACTACTTTTTAGGTGACTTTGACTTTCTTGTGCTCTGCTGCTTTAGACACAATAGACCACACTCATGGTTCATTAAAACACTATGTGGGCCTTAAAAGTATAGCCTTGGAGTGGTTTAGGTTCTTTTAACACATAGAACCTTCTTACCATCTTGGTGATCTATGTCATATGGAGTCCCACAAAGATCAGTTCTCTGGCTAATCCTTTTTTCCCTTTACCTTCAGTGCCTACCTTTACCTTTTTTCTTTTTTTTTTTAAAAGATGGCCTTCCATATTTCTATGTGCCTGGCACGCATGCCTATAAAAAGAAATGTCATCTCCCTTAAACACTCCAGTAATGGTTTAGGGGAGATGTATGAAAACATGGAAAGCTTTAAATTTTAAATAATTTCAGTGAAAGTCAGATTGATGTCATTATGTTCTGACCCAGCAGTGCCTGTGCTGCTCCTCTCTTGGACTTGTAACAAACCTTGGTGTGAAACAAGACTGTAATTTTAGACTAGATAAGAAAGATTCTTTCATTAAAGCATTTATCACTTTAGTCCATTATCCAGAACCAAATCCACGTTATTTTTTTAAAGTTTTTGAGCATCTCCTTCATGCTCTGATCACAATGCATTTGGACTATTATAATGCACTTTATGTTGCAATGTTTTTTTTGGTCAGTCCAAAATGCTGTAGTTTTTCTCTTAACTGGTACTCACAAGCATAAGCACATCCTGTTGTCCCTCCACTGGCTCCCTGTTCATTTTTGAATATTTGATCAGTTTTAAGACCTTTAATGCATCAGCACCACTGACTCCATCTGTAGGAGTCCTTAAAACCTGGATGAACAGCAGGGATGATCAAGCTTTTTCAGGTATTATCCCGAATTTGTGGAATGATCTCATTGCCCATGTTAGGATGGCCCAATTACTGCCTGTTTTAAAACTCTTTTTTTTATTCCTCTGCGTTTGACTCTGAATAACTCAGCATTTCACTTTTTTTTTCATTGCCTTTTAAAAAATTAGTTTATTGATTTGTTGTGTGGTATTTTGGTGCTTAGTTCAACATATTGCAAAACTCTTTAGAAAGGGTTCTACAAATAAAATTGGATTAAAAAAAGGGAGTCTTGCCTTTCCAGTGGTTACATAGTTCCTTTATGGTTCTGACTCCATGAGTAATGTTAAAATATACACAACTGTCCTAGAGAAATGGAAAAAAAATTATTATTTTCATGTATACAATGTACTATTTGTAGGTGCTGGATTTTACTGCACATTTTATTGCACACATATTACTCCTTCCTATAGCTTTATTGTTGAACAATTAAGGTCTTCACCTTACAATATTAAGCACCTTGAGGTGACTGTTGTTGTTATTATAAATAAAATAAAATTGAATTGAACTTTAATTTTATTACTGAGTGGGACCAAAAATATCACATATAGAATCACCACTCCCATTCATTAAAAAAATGCATAAACAAAAGGTTTGCTCACACTTCCATTACCTGATATTACTGCGGCATTAACAGGATTAACACTGGTTTCTGCCACCAAAGCTCTGAACAACATTAGTGCTAATTTACATTTTGGATACAGAAAGGGGAAAAAACATTGACCTATATAGAAAAATGAATGGATATTCACAGAGTTGAAATCATCCAACAGTACTTAGTGTATATGTTTCCCAGTTTGCTTGTGCAGGAAGATTTAAATGTGCTGAAATCTTTGTCATTTTTATTCAGAATGCCATGTCTCATGTTTTTACATAAACTAAATTTTAATCATAAATCTAAGATAAAACCTTTAACCCTCGAACTGGTGCAGGTTTTTAAAATAATGACCAGACCAAATATCTTCACTCCAGTGGTTTAAAACCCTATCGTTGACACACACACACACACACACACACACACACGTCAAACATGTCAAACATGTCAAACACCAGCTACTCTTGTTCTATAATTTAATTTTCCTGACAAAATCATTTGTTCCCCTGAATAAAGTAGAACACCCTTATGGCTTTTTATGTTTTTATGTTTATAATCCATGAATTTTTAACAAATGATTGTTTCATAGAGAACATCGGATCTGGGATTCTTCATATGTAAGCAGGCTTTATAAATAAAATCAATCTGATCAATATGGTTTTCATGTTCAGCAAATGCTAATTAAACTTAAAGTGATTGTTGCGTGGCATAAATTTGTCAACTATTAGGAGAAATATTATATGCTCCACTTCTGTGATCTTACTCAGTGGAAACAAGAAACACACAAATGTGTCTTTATATTCATTTAGCGCCTGGGCTGTTGCCATAGTGACAGGGTGGTAATGTCAGTTGCATTTTAACTTGGTTCTTTTCACTGGGAAATAGCAATGACTGAACAACATGAACCTGTGATAGTCATGTATTTTACTTTTATGTGAACAACACCCACAGCGCTTGACTAGGAAAGTAAATGAAGAGTTACAGTGTTTAAAGAGCGTCTGAACCACTCGTTAACAACCTCGATTGCATCAAGTGCTCAAAGGAGATATTTCTGAACAACTTTAAACATGTTTGTTTGTCTCAGTAACCCAGGAAAGTAAAACTTCCCATAATTACTTTTACTTAGCATTATTATGAATGGGGCCTCAACATAAATTAATAATCCACAACTAAAATCCATATGATTTTAACTATTTCATTTGACAGTAGTGCTGCTGAATTCCTGTTGAGTTCAGATTTCAGCTTATTACAGTGCAGACTGTGAACTTCTTCTCCCCCTTTGGCATGTGAAGATGTAGTCTTGTGTAACTTTCACAATCAAAACCAGTTTTTTCCAGTTCATGAGGCGTTGCCAAGAAACCGTCTGTCTGTGCATGCATGTCTTTGTATGTTGTGCTTGCAGTGTGCAAGCGCCAAGGTTTTCTAGCCTGTGAAAGCAGATAACTGGATTTTTCCTGTTCCTGCAGACAGTGTTACATAACACATGATGAATGAGGAGAAAGTGCATACAGCCATCCCTGCCTTTGCCTCACTCAACCCTTAGTTCTTTTTATCATAGAATACTATTGTCATAGTAGTTAAAGTGCTACTCTCTACCTTAAAAAAGTAACAAATATTTTAACAAAAAGTTCTGTTAGTGGGCTTGCCTAAATTTTAACATCATCAAACTCTCAAACACCCTTGAATAATACTATATGAATATAATATAGTGTTCCCAGTAAATCACCACTGTCTAATAGTAGGTCTGGGGAGCCATAGCCCCCAGGACATTAAGCAGGCATGGAGGAGATCCAGGCCACAGACATCTAGTGGACCATGAGAGCCCAAGAAGGACCTCCGCAGGGGCAGTCACGCCATCCACCTAGAGCTGAGGAGTGCCTTGGACGAGGGTGACCCAGCAGCCAAGGTGCAGCCGGAGGGAGCTGGGTGTGAAGACCCCATCCCTCACTCCGCCCGCTGATATGTGGTGTAGATGGATGCTGTTCTTAAGTGCATTTAAAACAGAGGAGGGGCATGGTGGCACTGACCCTCTGCCAGATAACAGCTGGCCCCTCCCAAGAATCCTCAATGTCTACATGTATTTAAAATTCAGAGGTGGGCAAACCCGATGACACACCAACCAGGACCCAAGCCCCCAAAGCCCAATCAGAACCCCCGTCCGGAGGCGGAGCAGCCCCAGAACCCCAAGACCCCAAGTCCGCCCCGGACCTACCCAGGAGCACCTAGCAGGCCGGTAACCTACGTCCGTCAGCGCAGACCCTCCCCCAGCCCTGCCACACGCAGCCCCCAGAAAAACCACCCAAGAGCCACCAGAGCCCCATCCAGGTCTGAATTTTACATTTCAGACACTTTGATAAGTCTTCACTTGTTGTTCCTAGAGTATTTAAAAGTAGAATGGGAGGGAGAGCCTTCAGTTTTCAGGCCCCTCTTCTGTGGAACCAGCTTCCAGTTTGGATTCAGGAGACAGACACTATCTCTACTTTCAAGGTTAGGCTTAAAACTTTCCTTTTTGCTAAAGCATATAGTTAGGGCTGGACCAGGTGACCCTGAATCCTCCCTTAGTTATGCTGCAATAGACGTAGGCTGCCGGGGATTCCCATGATGCATTGAGTTTTTCCTTTCCAGTCACCTTCTCACTCACTATGTGTTAATAGACCTCTCTGCATCGAATCATATCTGTTATTAATCTCTGTCTCTCTTCCACAGCATGTCTTTCATCCTGTTTTCCTTCTTTCACCCCAACCGGTCGCAGCAGATGGCCGCCCCTCCCTGAGCCTGGTTCTGCCGGAGGTTTCTTCCTGTTAAAAGGGAGTTTTTCCTTCCCACTGTCGCCAAAGTGCTTGCTCATAGGGGGTCATATGATATGATTGTTGGGTTTTTCTCTGTATTTATTATTGTGCTATCTACTGTACAATATAAAGCGCCTTGAGGCGACTTTTGTTGTGATTTGGCGCTATATAAATAAAATTGAATTGAATTGAATTGAATGTCCACCACCAAAACCTATGAACTGGTGGACAGAACCAAAGCATGTGGATGTAATCGTTAGGTGTATTGCCTTGACAGTGTGACCTGTATAGTGCACTCCATGTAGTATTTTGTACTGTATTAATTATAGATTGGGATTTCTAATCAATGGAAAGGTTTCTAAGCATACCTGAGACCAGAAGTTTTGGTCTAAGCTGACTGATAGATCCGCTTCCCATTGTGCAATAGAAAGGGGATATTGATTCATCTGTTTTGGAGAGTGTCCTGTATGTTTTAGACAGTAGTTTGAGAGTTTTGAGATTAAGGAAATGTACCACACTTGGTGGTGTTTGGTCATGATGTTTAAGTTTCTTTTTTACTGTAGATTTAATTTGTTGATATTCTAAAAAATCTATTCTTGTCGATCCCATACTGTTAAACTAGTCTATCAAACAGAATACTCTGTTCCTTCTAATATATGTTCCAAGTATTTAATTCCTTTACAACTCCAATCTGGGAAGTGAATTATATTATTGTTCTGTAGTATGTCAGGGTTGTTCCAGATGGGTGTATGTTTGGAATTAATGAAGACTTATTTTTAGAAACTCCCACCATGCTGTCAGAGAAGAGCTGATGTTGATGCTTTTAAAGCAACATGTTGTTTGATGTTTGAACTAATGAATGGTAGGGTCGCAATCTCTATATTATTGCATAGTGCCCGGGCTCATCTAACAGGGTGTGTTTTAGCCATCCTGAGATGAACTGTAGGCTGTTGGCTAAGAAGTAGTTTTGAAAGTTAGGCAGATCTAATCCTCCTTTGTCCTCGGTCGTTTGTTGCATTTTTAAGCTAATACACAGGGGTTTATCTTTCCAAAGGATTCCAGAGATCTGAACCAGTCTGGTGATGGTTTACTCGGGATCATTTAAAAATAAATAATTGATTCTTGGCAACTCTTAAAAAAGAGTTTATTAATGTAACTACCTCAGAGAGAGTGTTTTGTGAGTGTTGGAGGAAAAGCAACGCATCATCCACATAGAGACTGATTTTATGTTCTACATTCTTGCATTTTATGCCCTTAATTACTGTACCCTGTCTAACTGCTGCTCAAGTGGTTCGATAAAAATTGCAAACAGTGAAGGGGAGAGTGGGCATCCCTGCCTGGTGCCCCTCAGGAGACAGAACCTGGAGGATGTCTGGTCATTTGTTCTGACACAAGCTGTTGGGGAATTATGTCATATTTAAAACCAGTTTATGAAAGAGTTTCCAAAACCAAATTTGTGTAAAGTTGCAAATAAAAATTTCCAGTTCACTCTGTCAAACGCTTTTTCTGCATCTAGAGACAATATTGTGGTTTCAATGTTTTTACTGCATGAATAGTCTATTAAATTAAGTGATCTACATGTATTTGTTGATGAGTGCCTACCTTTTATGAAACCAGTTTGGTCAGGATATATTATGAGGGAGGTTTTCTTCTCTAATCTCTTTTAGAGAGCTTTGCAGATTATTTTCATGTCAACCTTGATAAGGGATATTGGACAATAGCTGGTGGGAAGAACAGGGTCTTTGCCTGGTTTTAGCAGGAGACGTTGGCAGAATTCATATTTGTTGGTAGTCTGCCATTTTCTTATATTTCCTGTAACATTGTGTGGAACACTGCTGCCAGAATTCTGCTGGAAATCCATCTGGACCTGCAGCCTTATTATTGAGCATACTTTCCAGGGCTTACTGGAGTTCACCTGATGTCAGCGGTGAATCCAGTGCTGTTGCTTGACTTATATATAAAAATAAAATTTATGTTCGATTTTTTTTCCATTCAGTAGTGTGCAAACAACTCAAGAGCTCTTGTAATATACATATTCACATAATTGTAACTGTAATGTAATTACTAAATTTAATACGTAATATGTTACTACGTTACTGAAGAATGTAATGTGTTTACAGTAACACATTGCTTTGGAATGTGTTACACTGTAGACAGGTCAAGCAGAGTGTGGCACTGGAAGTAACGACACAAACACTTGTGTGTGGGAGGGGTTTGGTAAGGAGAAGGAAAAAATACTTTCATATGTGTACAGCGAGGCTGGGGTCCTACAGAATTCAGTTAAATATGGTCGGGTGTGGAAGGAATGCTTAACAGGTTTCCACAGAAGAAGCATAGTTTAGGGATGAAGGGGAATACTCACCCATCACTGGATGTGAAGTCACTGAAAAACCTCATTTTGGTCCAAAATCACAAACTATTTGAAGCCATTTGCAATTATTTTGATTGGTCATTTTCTACCCTGTGTTTGTTTTTATGTTCTGGTGATTATTAAATTAAAGAGTTGTGGCTCTCTCTCCATTCATTTAGATAGGGGCTTCAAGATACCCCAGGATTTAATCCAAGATTGCATAGATATGAGACTTGCTGCTAGAAGGACTTTGTAAAAAAACCTACACTTTTGACTCCTCTGCTGTGGCAGATGCCACATTCTTGTTTATTTAATAAAGTTAATGTGCTTTTTTTGTTTGTTTTTTTGCACCTCTCTGTTCTCTCTGATCCCCCCTTCCCTACCCCCTTCTTCCCCTTTCCCTCTTTCTTTCCTTTGTTTTTATAGGTGACTTGGAGACGTTAGAAGCTGAGCACAGTTTTTGCCTGTCTCTCACACTTTTTGACTGTGGCTGTTTTGCCATGGCAACCTCCTTGATCAGTCGTCAGCTGGCTTTCTCTCTGCAGAAAAACGTGTGGCTCAGTGCTTCAGGTAAATCTAGCACTACACCAGATCCTTGTTTTCCAGTCAGGATATAACATTCAGTAGGTAAAGATGTGTTACCAGTGTTGGAGATTGTCTTAAAACTGTTTGGACCGTTGTGTAAATTAATCTTATTCTTCCAGCCATATTAGTGCCACAGCTAATAAGCTAAGCTTTTCCACATGTGAGGAATGTATTGCTTATTTCAAAGTAACTTTAAGAATTTTCAGATGATTTTTTTTAATTGAAATGTCTCATCTGAAAATAAAATTTTAATACCTCTCATGGGTAAAGCAGTGAAAGCAGAATAGCATTGTGTAATCAGTGTAAATGTTTAAACTGAAGGAGGATGTGCTTATCAATACACATGTTTGTGCTTTTCCAAGATGAGTGACTGAGTGGTGTGTCAAAGGTCTTCTGTCCATAACCACGAAGCCAGACATACTGCTGTAAATTATTCACTACACATGGGACACTATTGCGTTGGCAAAATCTGTCTACAGACAGCTGCTGTTATCCGATAAACTGGATTTGTGACAGGTTTTGCTACAGAAGGCGTCTCCATAAAGGCTGTTTTATATAGTAAAACCATGTGAAAGAGGAAGCTGTCTATACTGTATAATATGGCTATAAATAATGAATGCATTACAACAACTGTGGATTTAAAGTTGAAGCTCTGCACTTCAAGATGTGATTGAAGTACAGACTTATTTTGTTAATTTTAATTCCAGTCTGGTTGTGTGCAGAAGCAAAATCACAAAAAAGTGTTGCTGTTCCCAAGCGTGTGGACTAACTATATATAAATGTGTGTTTTGGAGCAACTAAATTTATCTCAAGAAAGTGTTCACCTGCAACTGCTTCATAAACAGTCGGTATAAATGTCCAGCGGAGCACTGATATGAGCTTTAAACCTTATCTTTGCTTGTTTGATAGTAGATCAACTAACAGCCTAGTCATCCATGAGAAGCTATTTCAGTTCACTGAACTTGTTGCTGTAACCGCTAGCTCAGTAAAGATGACCCCAAATTGTCCAGAACCAGTAAGAACTAGTTTCTGGGCTTATCCTGTTTTTCAACTGTGAGTCAGAGTTACCGGGATAGAGGACACTGTAACGGTCGGGGCAGATACTATGGATTTTGTTGTATAGTTGTTTGAGATATAACTATGGAAAAATATAAATTTCCTTATTTGCTCCCAA